>NC_137114.1:3581643-3604143 GCF_949357685.1 Gobio gobio
TGTGTGTGTGTGTGTGTGCGTGTGCAGATGTTGATGTGCTGGTCTCTCTCAGGACTCCTGTAAGCCGCTGGAGGTGTTGCTGCTGGAGAAGAACCGCGGCCTGCAGTCGGAGAACGCCTCTCTGCGCATCGCTAACACTGAGCTGAGCGGTGAGTGATGACCCTGATGGAGGAGGGTTAGACTATGGGGTTCCATTATGTGCAGAATAATCCTGGAATGTGTTCCTCAAAAATCTGAAGAAAGAAAGACATGAACATCTGATGAGATGGAGGTGAGGAATCATCAGGATAGGGCAGAGAGAGGGGAATGGAGGACTGTGGGAGATGGTGCCGCTGGTTTGGAGATGGTATAAATGCTTTTGTTGCTTTTCGTCCACGTGTTATATGAACATTACAGTGGCCTCTCTTACTCCTCTGAGATTATCAGGACGTGGCGATCTGTTCTCTTCGACTTGCTCTTGCTTTATTCACTGATGTTTTATGCGATATTCCCATTTTGCGCATCCATTACATTTACATTTACATTTAGTCATTTAGCAGACGCTTTTATCCAAAGCGACTTACAAATGAGAGCAATAGAAGCAACTACAACAGTCAGAGGCTACAGTATGCAAGTGCTGTAACAAGTCTCAGTTAATCTAACACAGAACACACAGGAATTTTTTTTTTTTTTTTTTTTTATAAATAAATTAGACAGACAGAAAAATGAATAGAATGTTAAGTGCTATTCTTGATTGGTCAGGTGCTGCTGGAAGAGATGCGTCTTTAGATGTTTTTTGAAAATGGCTACAGACTCGGCTGCTCGAATTGAGATAGGCAGGTCATTCCACCAGGTGGGGGCAGTCCAGGAAAAGGTCCGTGACAGCGATTTCATGCCTCTCTGGTATGGCACCACAAGGCGTCGTTCACTGGTAGAACGCAAACTCCTGGAGGGTGTGTATGTCTGAACAAGCGAATTAAGGTAAATTGGTGCAGAGCCAGTGGTTGCTTTGAAGGCGAGTACCAGTGCCTTGAATTTGATGCGAGCGGCTATTGGTAGCCAGTGGAGTCTGATGAAGAGAGGCGTGACGTGCGCTCTCTTCGGCTCGTTAAAGATCACCCTCGCCGCTGCATTCTGGATCAGTTGCAAGGGTTTGATAGTGCATGCCGGAAGGCCCGCTAGAAGAGCATTACAGTAGTCCAGTCTGGAGAACAAGAGCTTGGACCAAGAGTTGTGTGGTCTGCTCTGATAGGAAGGCTCTAATCTTCCTAATGTTGTATAATGCAAATCTGCAGGACCGGGTTGTTGCAGTAATGTGGTCAGTGAATTTTAGCTGATCATCGATCACAACTCCAAGATTCCTGGCTGTCCTGGACGGAGTTATGGTTGATGATCCTAGCTGAATGGAGAGATTGTGATGAAGTGCTGGTTTGGCTGGAGACCACAAGCAGTTCAGTCTTTGCAAGGTTGAGTTGCAGGTGATGCTCCTTCATCCAGGCAGAAATGTCTGTTAGGCAGGCAGCAATACGAACACCAACCGTGGGATCATCTGGTTGAAATGAGAAGTAGAGTTGAGTGTCGTCTGCATAGCAGTGATAGGAAAAGCCATGTTTCTGAATGACCGATCCCAGTGATGACATGTAGATGGAGAAGAGAAGTGGTCCAAGCACTGAGCCCTGTGGAACTCCAGTGGCTAGATGATGTGACTTAGACACTTCACCTCTCCATGACACCCTGAAGGACCTACCTGAGAGGTAAGACTTGAAACACTGGAGAGCAGTTCCTGAGATGCCCATCTTCATGAGAGTTGACAGGAGGATCTGGTGGTTAACTGTGTCAAAAGCAGCAGACAAATCCAGTAAGATAAGTACTGTGGATTTGGAAGCCGCTCTTGCCTGCCTCAGTGCCTCCGTAACCGAGAGCAGGGCAGTCTCAGTTGAGTGGCCGCTTTTGAAGCCTGATTGGTTGATATCCAGGAGGTTGTTCTGTTCAAGAAACGTAGAGAGCTGGTTAAAAACAACTCGCTCGAGTGTCTTTGCAATGAAAGGCAGAAGGGATACCGGTCTGTAGTTTTCTAAAAGTGCTGGGTTCATAGAGTGTTTCTTAAGCAGTGGGGTTACCCGAGCCAGCTTAAATGCTGTGGGGAAGGTCCCGGTGTGAAGAGAGGTGTTGACAATGTGAGTGAGTGCAGGAGTAACAGAAGAAGAAATGGCCTGAAGGAGATGAGTGGGGATAGGGTCAAGCGGACAGGTAGTGGGGTGGTTGGAAAGGATGAGTTTGGAGACTTCAGCTTCAGAGAGCAGAGAAAAGGAGGGGAGTGTATGTATTATGGTTGTTGAGATGTGCGTGTCGGTTTGTGGTGCGGAGAATTGGCTGCTGATGGAGGAGGTTTTTTGTGTGAAAAATGATGCAAAGTCATCAGCTGTAAGAGTTGATGAAGGAGGGGGGGGGGGGGGGACAGAGGAGCGAAGAGAACGTTCTGAAGAGTGCACGAGAGTCAGAGCAGTTGTGTATTTTGTTGTGATAGTATGTAGTTTTAGCAGTGGAGACGTTACTAGAGAAAGAAGCGAGAAGAGACTGATACAGGGTCAGGTCAGTAGTGTTTTTAGTTTTGCGCCACTTCCTCTCTGCCGCCCGGAGCCCAGAGCGATGTTCGCGGAGAACATCAGACAGCCAGGGGGCAGAGGGGGTGGTGCGGGCTGGCCTGGATGAAACGGGACAGAAGTTGTCTAAGCAAGATGTTAGAGTGGAGCAAAGAGTGTCAGTAGCACTGTTTGTGTCCAGTGCTGAGAACTGAGCAGGTGGAGGGAGTGAGTGGAGGGAGTGAGGAGGAAACCATAGTGGATAGACGGGAGGGAGAGAGTGAGCGTAGATTACGCCGAAAGGTAATCAGCGGAGGAGTGTGTGTTGTGTTAGGAGTTAGTAGGAGGTTAAGAGTGATGAGAAAGTGATCTGAGGTGTGTAAAGGAGTAACTAAAGTGACGTCTGTGGAGCAGCAGCGTGTGTAGATAAGATCAAGATGGTTACCTGATTTATGAGTAGCTGTAGTAGATACTCGCTTAAGATCAAATGAGGTCAGAAGAGTGGTGAAGTCTGCAGCCTGGGGTTTATCAAGGTGAATGTTGAAGTCACCGAGCAGTACCAGAGGAGTGCCATCCTCAGGGAAGTGAGAGAGTAACATATCCAACTCCTCCAGGAAGTTACCCAGTTGACCTGGAGGACGATAAATAACTACAACATGGATTTTAGCAGGGTGAGTGACAGTGATTGAGTGTGATTCAAATGAGCAGTTGCCAGATAGAGAAGGGATGGGCTCAAATATCCAATCCTTTGAGATGAGCAGACCAGTACCTCCGCCCCTCCCAATCTGGCGAGAGGTGTGTGAAAAAGAGAAATTATTTGAGAGGGCCGCAGGAGTGGCAGTGTCTTCTGGTTTGATCCAGGTTTCAGTTAGAGCCATGAGACTGAGATGTGAATGAGTGGAAATAGATGAAATAAAGTCTGCTTTGTTTACAGCAGACTGGCAATTCCAGAGACCAATTGGAATGGACATTAATGTAGTAGAGGAAATGGGTACACTACGCAGATTAGTAGGATTACGGCGTCTAGAATGTACAGAGCGTGATTTACGGGTGTGTGTGATAATAGTAGAGATTTGGAAGCACATTGTGAATACGGGTCAGAGAAATTAGCAGATGAAAACAAGCAAAAACACAAAAGTGGACAAAGTATACATATATAGCTATACTCAAGTGCCTTGTCGGTGTCCTTGCTCGAGTGGAGTCGTGCAGAGTAGAGTCGAATGGTCTTTACACTCTTCGGTCTTCACACGAGGAGGGCTTCACACGAGGGCTGCCGCTTCCGCTGCCGCGGAGTACTACTCAATTTCACAACTTCTGGATGGAAGCGTTTCTAATGAGATGTTTTTGTGCAGCTGCAGAAATCTTCAATGGATCAGTGAAATATGAATGGTTCTGGTGGATTTGACAGGTTTAGCCGGTTAGCTGTGTCAGCAGGGGATTGAGGTGTGTGTGTGTGTGTGTGTGTGTGTGTGTGTGTGTGTGTGTGTGTGTGTGTGTGTGTGTGTGTGTGTGTTCAGGCCGGTACACGTCTCTACAGATGGAGTTCTCTGCGGCAGTGAAGACCAGTGCGGATCAGAAAGAGCTCATCCTCAAACTGGAGCAGGACCTCAGCACCATCCAGAGCATGTCAAGACCCGACGCAGAGGTCACACACACACCGCCCTTTTCTGAGAATCAGGATAATAATGACCCTGACAGGTTGACACAGGTATAAAGCGTCACGTGTGTGTGTGTGTGTGTAGGGTGCGGACAGCAGCACGCTGATCATCCCTGAGCCCATTAAAGAGGCCACAGCGCTGTTCTCAGGTAAACATGGACACATGACACATGCTTTAGCTTCGCTTCGGCTAAGCAGATCCTCAGTAGTGTGTGTGTGTGTGTGTGTTGAGGTGCGGCCGGCTCTCCTCAGGCGGATCTTCCTCAGGGGCAGATGGACTCTCTGCTGTCCATCATCTCCAGTCAGAGGGAGAGGTTTCGCTTGAGGAACCAGGAGCTGGAGGGCGTGAGTACCCATCACATGACCTGATCTGCTTCCTGCTGCTCACAGGAAGAGGCTGAGTGTGTGTGTGTGTGTGTGTGTGTGTGTCAGATGAACAGCTCCCTACAGCAGACCCTACAGGCTCTTCAGAGCGAGCTGGACAGCCTGCGGGCCGACAACATCAAGCTCTACGAGAAGATCAAGTTCCTGCAGAGCTACCCAAGCAGAGTAAGCCCCGCCCACATTCAGCCACATGACGTCTCCTTTATCTTTGCGGAGTGTGTTTCTGTGCTTTCACCGCTCATGATAGACACCGCTTCACTCGGTCATTAAACGCTGATATCTGCCACATTAAACTGTTCACAGGTTTACTTTTACCTTTATAATCACAGGGTTCCCGCAGGGTCTAAAAAAGTCTAGAATTTCTAAATCAAAATTTAGGCCTTAAAAAGTCTTAAATTCACGCCAGTGAATTGTAGTTCTAGGTCTAAAATACTTTTAAACAGGTCTTAATTTTCCTACATCCATGTAACACTAGCTCTAATGCTCATTGAAATGCTCCTGCAGTGCTTTAGTGTGTGTGTGTGTGTGTGTGTGTGTGTGTGTGTGTGTGTGTGTGTGTGTGTGTGTGTGTGTGTGTGTGTGTGTGTGTGTGTGTGTGTGTGTGTTGTAGTTCTTTCTTTCGCTAGTCCTACTATAGTTCGCAGACCAGCATGCATCTTATATTGCAGCCAATCAGCTTTCGAGTCTCTTTCGGATTGTACCACAGACACATCACACTGCTGTTATTCTTCAGCTGACAGTTCTCCAGTTTTGTGCCTTTCCACGATTACTAAATACAACGAAAACTCAGCAATGCATTCTTTGAGATCCTGCATAATTCGTCATTTCACCACAAAATAATGGCAAGATAGCAAAATAAACAAGATTTATGCATTTTGTTTGTTCTATTGTCATGTGTGACTATTGTGCATCTAACATAATACATAATATAGGACATTTAGTGTCCTAATTATGAAAAAAACTAGCAAATTTCTGGAAATTACCACCTCAAACTTAAAAATCACAAAAAAAAAATCACAAAATCCTGGTGGGATTGAGCTATGGGGAAGTTCATTTTGAATTAATACATTTACTTTGCGAGTCATTTTGTGACTGCATTTCCTTTTATAGGTCTTAAATTTCATTCAGAATGCTCTTAAAAAGTCTTAAATTTGACTTGGTGAAACCTGCAGAAACCCTGAATCAGATTTTTTCCAACCTTATTAGATGTAGGCCACATCTTTTATGCCACATTGTTCAATTTCAGTAAATACACTAATAATAGATATATATCAGGGTCAGCAGAAGCAGACCAGCTGCACAAATGAGGAAAGACTCTTTTAAGCAAAAAGCCCATAAACACATGAGTTGTATAGAGCCAATGTTATGTTTTGTTTGATTATAGCGCCACCAAGTGGCACAGTCACACCACTCTTACACATTTGGTGAAAATATCTCATTTCATTTATGAGCCTGTAAAAAATGACCCACACCCGACTTTGATAGCATTTTTTTGCCACTTAATATCAAATATTGGCCTTTTAATATTTAGTCAACCTATGATTCAGATTTTGATTCCATAAACTCGAGAGCAGAAGAAGATGAAGGGCCATGACTGTTGATGGTCTGAACATGGACTTGATTTAGTGAGACCAGGGCATCAGGTCAAAGACTGACGTGTGTGTGTGTGTGTGTGTGTGTGTGTGTGTGTGTGTGTGTGTGTGTGTGTGTGCACGTGTGTGTGTGTTAGGCTGGAGACAGTGATGATACAGTGATGCGCTACTCGTCTCAGTACGAGGAGAGACTCGACCCCTTCGCCTCCTTCAGCAGAAAGGTGAGCATGTGACCTCTGGCTGTTGTGTGTGTGTGTGTGTGTGTGTGTGTGTGTGTGTGTGTGTGTGTTGATCATGTGATGTCCTCCTTCAGGAGCGCCAGCGGAGATACCAGAGCCTCAGCCCCTGGGACAAAGCCACACTCAGCCTGGTGTGTATCATCTCTGGAGCCCCGCCCCTCCACTCATGACATCACAGCGCTTCATTAGCATACAGGCCAATCAGCTGCCCCTGTTTCACATTCACGCCACAGTCGACTATAGCATTATAACATCACAGTTTAAAATGTAAAGGTATCGGATGTGGTGTATTTGTGACAGAATGGTTGCCTGATGTCCAGTGTGTGTTTCAGGGTCGTGTGATCCTGTCCAATAAGACGGCCAGGACGGTGGCGTTCTTCTACACACTGATGCTGCACTGCCTCGTCTTCCTGGTGTGTCATGTGACCCTCGTTTAGC
Organism: Gobio gobio; assembly: GCF_949357685.1. Classification (NCBI taxonomy): domain Eukaryota; kingdom Metazoa; phylum Chordata; class Actinopteri; order Cypriniformes; family Gobionidae; genus Gobio; species Gobio gobio. The sequence goes on from NC_137114.1 coordinate 3,588,515, forward strand.
TGCTGGCGTCCAGCTGTGCAGAAGTCTTACAGCTGTGTGTGTGTGTGTGTGTGTGTGTGTGTGTGTGTGTGTGTGTGCAGGTGCTGTATAAAGTGGCCTGGAGTGAGAGCGTGGGCCGGGACTGCGCTGCGTTCTGTGCAAAGAAGTGAGTGTGTCACATGTTGTGCTGAGCCTGTGTGTGTGTGTGTGTGTGTGTGTGTGTGTGTGATCTGAGCCACTTCCTGTGTGTGCCTGCAGGTACTCGGACCACCTGCACCAGTTCCATGAGAACGGAGACACGTGGCAGTAGCGGAGCGTGCCATTGGACGACTGGACCCGGAGGGCGGGAGGTGTTGGTCATCACAGGTCATTTCCTGTCTGAACACATGATGCTAACGCCACACAGAGACTGGGAGCAGGGCTAGCGGTTTACTTCATCTCCTGACAGATGCTAGATCTGTCTCTCTTCATGGTAGATGTTCAGGTGATGGGACTCGGGGTGTGTGTGTGTGTGTGTGTTTATTATGAGATTCAGCTGTTAATGAATCTTTTGAAAGAGTCATGTGATCATAACTCCAGTGTACATCATCTGTGAATATACAGTAAAGTGTCATTTATTCCTGATGTGTGCGCATCATGACTCCAGTGTCACATGACTCTTCAGTTATTAGTATTACTCGGTTATTAACCCTCTGGGGTTCTTCAGGTCAAAAATGACCCGAAGCGTTTTATTTATTTATTTTTTTAAATCGTAGCTTCATCGGAATGGTCTGAAACTTGGTGACTTTATTGGCACTTGGTATATGAACACACAAAAAATTGGGGACAGGATTTGAAAAGTCTAAGTGGTCATAAAAATAGTCACACTCAGGACCTTCAGGTCAAAAATGACCCCCATAGGAAATGAATGGGAAATTGGCAAAAATATGAAAAGACTTGAGTGTTTTTGTGCATACAATCTACAAATCAGCAGGATGCAGAAAAAAAGGACACAACAGTGAAGGAGTGAATCTGTAAAACATCAAGAGTGCAAAACAGACAAAAAATGTCATTCCAAAAGCAAATTTTTTGGAAATGTGTGAAATAAAAGCAATAATTCATCGATGTAAAAAATAAAGTGCACAGCAATGAAAGCATGAGACTGTAAGCCATCAAGGTTGCAAAATACACACACTCACACACAGGGAAATATGAGACTGGTGAAACTGTAACAGAGAAATGTGCAAATATGTTAAATAAAATCAATGAATCAAATAAAACAATGGGTAACAAAATGTTTTCCATCTGTTCTCTTTCTAATGCAATGTTCAGGTTTGACTGTATTATAAAGTAAAACTGGCTCTTCAAATGACCATTTAAACCCACCAAACAAACAAAAAACTTGACAAAAATAGTCTTTGAGAATCTCTTATTATATATTAAAATCAACAACCTGAAAAAATTTGTGAAATATGTGCAAAAATAACTAGAATTCACAAGCCTTTAGTTTCTACAGAGAGCTGTAAATCCACTAGTGGTAAAAATGTGCTATTGCGTGATAAAAATGCTCAATGTGTCCACCGGATGGCACCGATCTCATTCAAAAAATTGCTTTCATGAGGCCTAGGCTGGACTCTAAAATGAAATACAGCTTTAATAATTAAAAAAAAAAATTATATATATGTACATTTTTTATTATATTCAATGGGAAAAAATGAGAAGTGTATGATTATTATTCTGGCAACTTTACAGGTCAGAGGTCATAATAGATCAGAATATTCAAAGGATTGGAGGCAACACGCCGGAGACGGGTTTATTGAGGATGACATATCGATTTAAGTATTATTTAATTGTAATATTCAAACAATCTGAGGCAACACGCTGGAGACGGGTTTATTGAGATGCCGTGTCGATGTGGCAGTTGCAGGGGGAGTCTAATCACGGTCTCTGCAGACACTTCGGGGTCATGTGTTGGTCTTCTCTGAGCGCAGGTCCACCATCTGAACTGGATACGGCCTGGATCCGGCTGACTGCAGTAAACCTCGGGATAAAACAGAGAGACTATCATTAGCGTAGATGCCATTCTTCTGATGATGTCAGGAGTACATCAGGTGTTATGGGAAGTGTTCCCGGTTCCGGCTGACCTAGTTAATGCAGCCTAACAATCATTTCATTGAGAAAGTGTTTTATGTGTATGCCACAGTAAAGAGATGTGTTTTTAGTCTAGATTTAAACTGACAGAGTGTGTCTGCTTCCCGAACAATGTTAGGAAGACTGTTCCAGAGTTTCGGAGCTAAATAGGAAAAGGATCGAGCGCCTGCAGTTGATTTGGATATTCTCAGTATGATCAACTGGCCAGAGTTTAGAGAGCGCAGTAGACGTGATGGAGTATAATATGTTTAGAGCTCGCTCAAGTACTGGAGATAAACCATTTAGTGCTTTGTAAGTAATAAGTAAGATTTTAAAATGTATGCGATGTTTAATAGGCAGCCAGTGCAGTGTTGACAGAACTGGGCTAATATGGTCATACTTCCTGGTTCTAGTAAGAACTCGAGCTGCTGCGTTTTGGACCAGCTGGAGTTTATTTATTAAGCGAGCAGGGCAACCACCCAGTAGAGCATTACAATAATCTAACCTTGAGGTCATGAACGCATGAACTAACTGTTCAGCATTTTGCATTGAGAGCATGATATATTTTTAAGATGGTAGAAAGCAGTTTTACGGATGCTAGAAACGTGGCTTTCAAACGAAAGATTGGCATCAAAGAGCACACCCAGGTTCCTCACTGACGACAAGTGTGTGTGTGTGTGTGTGTGTGTGTGTGAGAGATTGGTATCAAAGAGCACACCCAGGTTCCCCACTGACCAGAGGACTGGACAGAGCAGCCATCAAGTGTTAGACAGTATTCTAGGCTACTACTTGTGGAGCTTTTTGGTCCAATAATTAAAAATTGAGTTGCAGGAAATTACTGGTCATCCAATGTTTTATATCAGCTCTGCATTACGTTAATCTTGTGAATTGGTAAGTTTCTTCAGGGCGTGAAGAAATATAGAATTGAGTATCGTCAGCATAACAATGATAAGTAACGCCATGCTTCCTAATGATATCTCCCAGTGGTAGCATGTACAGGGTGAAGAGTAGCGGTCCTAGCACTGAGCCTTGTGGTACTCCATACTGAACTTGTGATTGGTGGGACATCTCTTCATTTGCTGCTACAAACTGATAACGGTCACATAGGTATGATTTAAACCATGATAATGCAACTCCACTAATACCTACATAATTTTCGAGTCTATTCAAAAGAATGTTGTGGTCGATAGTATCAAATGCAGCGCTAAGATCGAGTAAAACTAATAGAGAGATACAGCCACGATCGGATGATAAGAGTAAATCTCTAAATCCTGACTGGAAATCCTCACAGATGCCATTTCTTTCTAAAAAGGAACATAATTGTGAAGACACTGCCTAATACCGTGTTTCCTAAAAATTAGTAAATGTTAAATAAAAGAGGGCCCAAAACTGAGCCTTGAGGAACACCAGTGATAAGAGTATGATCTGACATTTTCAAGATGGATAAACTGAGTGCGTCCAGAGAGATCAGATCTAACCACAGGCTTTGACCAGTGGATCGGACTGACAGGTGGAAGACCTGATATTTCATCAACAGTCGGAAGTTCAAAACTATAAAATAAGGAAGAAAGAGAATGAAAATGGGCAAGCGTAAGGATTTGAGCGAGTTTGACAAGGGCCAGATTGTGACGGCTAGAGGACTGGGTCAGAGCATCTCCTAAACTGCAGCTCTTGTGGGGTGTTCCCGGTCTGCAGTGGTCAGTCTCTATCAAAAGTGGAGAACCAGTGGAGAACCGGCCATAGGGTCATGAAGGACCAGTGGAGAACCGGCCACAGGGTCATGAAGGACCAGTGGAGAACCGGCCATAGGGTCATGAAGGACCAGTGGAGAACCGGCCACAGGGTCATGAAGGACCAGTGGAGAACCGGCCACAGGGTCATGAAGGACCAGTGGAGAACCAGCCACAGGGTCATGGAGGACCAGTGGAGAACCGGCCACAGGGTCATGAAGGACCAGTGGAGAACCGGCCACAGGGTCATGAAGGACCAGTGGAGAACCGGCCACAGGGTCATGAAGGACCAGTGGAGAACCGGCCACAGGGTCATGAAGGACCAGTGGAGAACCGGCCACAGGGTCATGAAGGACCAGTGGAGAACCGACCACAGGGTCATGGAGGACCAGTGGAGAACCGGCCGCAGGGTCATGAAGGACCAGTGGAGAACCGGCCACAGGGTCATGAAGGACCAGTGGAGAACCGGCCACAGGGTCATGAAGGACCAGTGGAGAACCGGCCACAGGGTCATGAAGGACCAGTGGAGAACCAACCGGCCACAGGGTCATGGAGGACCAGTGGAGAACCGGCCACAGGGTCATGGGCGGCCGAGGCTCATTGATGCCCGTGTGGTCGATCAAACAGACGAGCTACTGGAGCTCAAACTGCTCCAGAAGTTAATGCTGGTTCTGATAGAAAGGGCTCAGAATACACAAAGCATCTCAGTTTGTGGAGTATGGACCAGTCAGGGTGCCCATGCTGACCCCTGACCCCGCCCAAAGCACCAACAGTGGCACGTGAGCATCAGAACTGGACCACAGAGCAATGAGCAATGAACGAGTTTGAGGCATTGACTTGTCCTCCAAATTCCCCAGATCTCAATCCAATCGAGCATCTGTGGGATGAGCTGAACAAACAAGTCAGATCCATGGAGGCCCCATCTCGCAACTTACAGGACTTAAAGGATATGCTGCTGACATCTTGGTGCCAGATACACAGCACACCTTCAGGGGTCTAGAGGAGTCCATGCCTCGACGGGTCAGGGGGAGCAACACAATATTAGGAAAAATAAAAGACATTCAAATAAAACTAAATGTGATTCAAACCCAAAAGTGACAGAAGGAAGGGCATCAGTCATTATTAACTGTATTAAAGATCTCGTGTTCCCTTTATAATGGCGGACCACTCTTAGCTGGGACGTATTGCTTAGCTTCTTTGACAAGCTATTCAACTCATAAATACTTAGATTGTACCTTTTTTGAGGTGGATGAGACGGGTTCCAGTCGATAGATGTACAGGACAGGTGAGCAGCAGGACAGGCAGCAGACGGGTAAGTAGGTTGGTAGTAGCAGACAGACAAAGCATGGACTCCAGTAATCCAACAAACGTTTGGTAAGTGGTTGAAAAGGTTGGTGGTTAAAGAAGGCACAATTTAATATCAGAGTAATGTCCAAATATTGTTCAAAAGCGATTCAAATAGCGATGTAAAGAACTGTATGCTTAATACGTTCCCACAGCTTCCTAAATTCCTTTGTTTTTTAGAAGGTGAGAGGCGGCCATTTTCTTTTTCTTTTCTCAAACATTCTCACCGACTATCAAAATAAAAGTCCATACAAAATAAAGGACCCTAATCTAACAAACGTACCCGTGCTCCAATAGCAAAATAATTTAGATTAACCTAAACTCAAAAATGGCTCCTACATAGCCGGCCCCTTATAGCTATGCAGGAAGCAAGCTATAACTAACTAAAAGTAGTTTTCAAAGGAGCCATATATTATTCCCTTAATCTCATTATGCATTATTACAAGAATAAATGAGTGCAAAGATTCAGTGTATGCATCTGTATGACAATGTGTGCACGTGTGCAAGTTCATTCAGATTTCACTCAGCTTTAGATTGCTGGCCTTCTACTAGCAAGCAGATCTTACTGATAGGTCTTTCAAGTTGGCTTGTTTTGGTTTGAAGCCGTAGACGTACACACAAGCCTTTGGAGTCGGGGAAGATTTCAATAACTATAGCCAGCATCCATGATCCTCTTGGCGCCGTGCTATCAGCTACTAGCACGATGTCTCCTGGACAGAAGTTGCGTTTGGCACAAGACCATTTTTGCCGTGTTTGCAGAAGAGGGAGATACTCTCGGACCCAGCGTTTCCAAAATAAGTCTGCAATGTACTGGATCTGTCTCCAACGATGTCTGGTGTAAAGATCTTCCTTCACGAACAATCCAGGAGGTAGAACAGGCTGCACCTTAAGCTGCAGTATATGGTTAGGCGTTAACGGCTCCTAGTCATTTGGGTCATCAGAAACAGTTGTGAGTGGACGGCTATTGAGAATGGCCTCAACCTCACACCTCACTGTCTGAAGGCCTTCATCATCCAGATACTGCTGGCTGGTGACTGACCGTAACGTTGTTTTGATCATGCGAATCAACCTCTCCCATATCCCTCCAAAATGGGCGCCATGGGGAGGGTTAAATGTCCATTTCACTCCCTTTTGGAGCAAGCTCTTTTCAATTTGTTGCATGTTCCAAGATTTCAAAGACTCTTTTAGTTCCTTTTCAGTGGCAACAAAGTTGGTTCCATTATCTTCTGGCAATGAAACGTCTGAATACATGAATGCAAGAGTCGGTATCAAGGGAATGTGCAACCTCCAAGTGTACTGCACGGCTGGCAAGACATGTGAAAATAACGCCATATCGTTTTACAATGCTGCGGCCTCGTTTCACCTCTAATGGCCCAAAATAATCAACTCCTACATGCGTGAAGGGCGGAAGGTCAGGGGTCAACCTGTCAACTGGCAAGTCTGCCATCTTTTGCTCACCTGTACTCAACTTGACTCTGCATTTGGTGCATTCATAGACTACCTTTCTGGCCAGAGTGTTGGCGCAAGGAATCCAATATCTTTGTCTGAGTTTGGAGAGCATGAAATTTCTTCCACCATGTCCAACTTCTTGATGGATATACTGAAGTAAGAGTTTGGAAACGTGATGGTCCTTAGGGAGAATAGCAGGGTGCTTCTGCTCAGTGGGCATTGACATGTTACTTAGACGCCCACCAACTCTTAAGATGCCATTGGCCATCAGAGGATCTAACCTGTAGATGGAGCTTTTTCTGTTTACATTTTGCATGCCTTTCTGCAAACAGGCTATTTCTTGTGGGAATCCCTGCCTTTGGTAAAACTGTAAGATTGCGTCTTCAGCACCCTCTAGATCGCTGACTGATAGAACATGTGGACCTGTCTTTTCATGTTTTCCTTTTCTTGTGGTCATGATATGTCTGTTTAGATCTTTCTTGCCATTCTTAAGTAATTTCAACAGGACAGACTTGAACCTCAGGAACCATGCCACAGCTTTCTTGAGCCTCATCCAAGTTGAGAAGTAATTCATGAGGTAAGTAGTGGGGTCACAGTTTTCTTTCACTGCAGCATTGGCAGTGACAACTCCTTTTCTTAATTCAGGGTCCTCTCGAGAGAGAATGGGTTCAGATGGAAGCTCTGGCCAGCGATGAGATGGTTCCTTTAGAAAGTCTGGGCCACTGATCCATGTCGTTCTTTTCAGGAATGTGTTGACATGTAGTCCCCGAGAGGCGTAGTCAGCGGGATTGAGTTTGGGGCCTACATACTTCCATTGGGAGACATCTGACGCACTTCTGATGACATTTACACGATTTGCCACAAAAGTTAGGAATCTTCTGCTTTCATTCCGGATGTACCTTAGAACAGTCATGCTATCTGTCCAAAACAAGGACCTTTCCAATTCCATATGCAACTCCTCAGATAGCATCTTGTCTATTCGTACGGCCAAAACTGCAGCAGTAAGTTCCATTCGGGGTTTAGTCATCAGTTTTAAGGTAGCAACTCGGGCCTTTCCCATTATGAAGGTGACATGGACCTTGTTGCTACTGGTCAACCTAAGATACGTAACTGTTCCATACCCAAGGTCACTCGCAATCCAAAAGTGGTGCATCTGTGCTGTTTTGACATCTCCAAAGTTGTTTGGTACAAGACATCGATTGACCTTGAACTCTCTCACTCTTGGAAGATCTTGCCACCATTGCTTCCAAGCTTGGGCATGGACCTCTGGCAATTCTTCATCCCATCCAATGTTCTGCTTGCATAACTCTTGCAAGATGCGTTTTGCTGGAAAGGTGAGAGGTGCAATGAATCCAAGTGGGTCATATATAGAACTGACCACTGACAGAATCCCACGTCTGGTGCATGGATGCTCCTTTATTGTCACCTGGAATGTGAAAGTGTCTTCCTTTACACACCACTGCACACCGAGAGCTCTTTCAACTGGCCAATCTTCTATATCAAGATCAAGATTCTTTATATCCTTGGCCCTTTCATGCTCTGGAATAGAGGCCAATACAGCTCTGTTGTTACTAATCCATTTGGTCAACTTAAAGCCTCCAGCTGCACAGAGTGATTTCAGCTCTTAACAAAGTTTAATGGCATGGTCCTCTGTGTCCACTGCCTTTTACAAATCATCCACATAGAAGCTGTTGTTAACTGTGCTAGTTGCATCAGCTGAGAAGCACCCTTTGTTATCCTCAGCTGTCCTCTTTAAAGCATAATTAGCACAGCTAGCCGATGATGTTGCGCCAAAAAGATGTACGATCATCCTGTACTCTTTCAGTGGCTGACTAACGTCCCCATTTGGCCACCAAAGGAAGCACAAAAAGTTCACATGATTAGATGGGACCTTTACTTGATAGTACATTTTCTCCACATCAGCCATGATAGCAATGTTGTCAAGACGGAAACGGACTAAGACCCCAATTAAGCTGTTTGTAAGATTGGGACCTTAAATGAGTTCGATGTTCAGTGAGGCACCCTGATAAGCTCCAGAGCAGTCAAATACCACACGCAAGCTCCCCTTCTTTGGGTGAAACACACCATGGTGTGGAATGTACCACACTTTTCCATTTTCCTGCATCAATTGGTCTTGGGGTACAGGTTCAGCATATCCGCATGATAAGACCATTTCCATGAATGCCCTATACTCATTATGAAAGTCACTACCCCTTTGCAATTTTCTTTTTAAAGACAATGCTCGTTGCTCTGCCATGTGACGGCTGTTTGGCATTATAGGATTATCCTTCTTGAATGGCAAAGGCAGTTGATAATGTCCATCCAAAATTTCAACAGAGCTGTCCATTATCTGCATGAATTTGTGGTCTTCTACAGACATTTGTTTCTTCTCATCAAACGTTTTTTCTGGGAAATCATAGTTGTATTGCTGAATCAAAAGTTCACTCAGGTTATCAACAGAAATCTGATGTGCATGAACATATTTCTGACCTTGCTTGTTGATGCATGCATCCTCATTGTGGAGAAGTCCATTCACCACCCAACCTAGCAGTGTTTTAATAGCAAAGGGTCCATTACCCTGGCTATTGATCATTCTCCAAGGTTCCATCACTCTGGGTGCATTAATCCCAATCAGAAGGTCAATCCCAGCATTAATGTTGGGAATATCAACGTCTTGAAGATAAGGCCATTTTCGAATATCTTCTTGGTAGGGATATGTTCCCTGTTGACTGGAATTTCTTGCTGAGTGTAAACTTCGGGTAACTTTATGAATTCCTTTCCTTCCAAGCTACACACTTCCAGTCCCTTGACTACCAGGCTGTTAACAAATTTATTTTGCCCCATAGTGCGCAGAACAGTGGCGGCTACTGGTCTGTCAGAGAGGGGAAGCTCATTTTCGGCCTACATCATAAAATTGTCTATTTATTTAAAAGTAAATTCTGCCCTACGTTCCTTTTCAAGAAAATGGTCTGTGACCCTGTCGTACCAACTAGGAGTCTTTTCAAGTGACTTGACCAGTGTCCTCTCAATGGCCAGCAGAGCTAGGCTGCTTAAACGGCCTTGGCCCATTGTGTTTCGGGTGTAGGACTTGAGTCGCTTTAAACAGGAGAAGCTCCTTTCTACACCTGCAGATGTAGCTCCAATTGTTGCCACTAATGAGAACAGTTTGTAAAGCTGAGGCATTGCACTGTCCAACTCCATGTCTTTAAGGAACACCAAGTAATCACACAGCTTTCCCCTGTTACCCTGCAAGTCCTGATCTGAATACAGGACTTGAAGTTCTGACCTCAGTCTTCCTGAATCAAAGTGATGGCCATAACTTTTCAGGACACTTTGGAAGGCCTCCTCTGGAAATACCTGTCTCATGTCATCAAATTTCCCTGGATTGACTAATTCTAAGAAGAGCATGCTTTCCAAATTTGAAAAACGTTGAGGAATCTGCTCCAAGATGTTATCAAGGATGGCCATGTACAGATTTCTGTATCGCACTTGGGGATCCTGCAATTGGGTCAGACGGCGCTTTCTCATGGGCTCATCTCGTGGGTCTGATGTGAGATCTGCTGTTTTGGCATAAATGGCTTGGAAAGCCCCCTCTGACCTCTTCTCTTTGACAAATGCAAGAAGAGATTCAATTCTGTTCTTGCAGTAAAGAACATCCATCGCCCTCTGCTGGACAATATCAAAGACCACATCAGTCTCAGAGAAGATTTGTTCATATGTGTACAACATGAACACAAACTCAAAATCCTCCAGTTTCCTCACAAAGCCTTTGGCACAATCCAGTGTATCATCATCCATTGTTGTATCTGCAATGATGTTCTCAAATGTCTACAGGAGGCCATCATAATTGTTTGCCACAGTGCTCACTATCCGTGATGTGAAATTCCATCGAGTAGGAGCGTTTCTGGGCAACCTTGAACAGCCTGCAGACTCCAGAAAAGATGTCCTCTTTGTGGATTTTGAAAAAAATGTGGCAAATCCAGAGAGTGATGCAAAAAAAATTCTGCACTCAGGCAAGCATTTAGCCCCCTGTGACAGCACCAGATTCAGTCGGTGTGCATAGCAATGCACAAACATTGCACTGGGGGCTATTGCTTTCACTTTGGCCTGCAGACCATTGAGATCTGAAGCCATGACAGCAGCCCCATCATAGGTCTGTGCCACAAGCTTGTCCTTAAAATTGTAGCCCTGCATGTTCTCATTTAATATTTCAAAAACGGACTAGGCATCTTGCCCCCCCGAAACATCAAAAAATCCAATAAAGCGCTCCTGAATTTTACCTGCACTATCCACATAGCGAACAATGACAGAGAGTTGGGCACGGCAGGATATATCAGTTGTTTCATCCACCTGCCATCCAAAAAAGGGAGCATCCTGAATTTCATCTCTGATCTGATCAGAAACTGTGGCTGCAAGAGCAGAGATCAAATCATTTTGAATAGTATGTGACATACCAGAAAACACAGTTGAGGACTTGAATTGTGTGGACAGGACAGAGTCATATTTAGCTAATGTTTCTGTGAACTCCCTGTAATTCCCCTTGTTGGATGATTCAATACTTTCATCATGTCCCCTAAATGACAGCTGCCGGCCAAGCAAGGATGTCACATCAATAAGGTGGTTTAGGAAGGCCCTGTTTTGTTTGACTATTTCATTATGTTTAGCCACTTGAATGCGAGCACCTTCATTTATTGCATGCTCAACCCTGATCCTGCCCATGCAACTTAATCTTGCACATGCACTCACATGTTCATTGCTCTTTTCATGTCTTTTATATGCCCTGTGAAAGTTAGACAGATCTCCAAACCCCACCTTTGACCAAACAACACATCCGTGAGATGGTTTCATCAAGAGGCATGGCCAGCAGTACATTTTATTTGTCACAGTACTTCCAGTCAGCCAGCTAACTTTGTCATACCAGGAGAGCTGAAAATACCTGTTATTTTACCTGTTATCTTTTGCACTAAATCAATCTTAGGTGTTGATCTGCCCTGCTGTTTAGTTCTAAGTTTTTCCTCGTAAGGAACACTTTCAAATGGCTTCGCCAAAATCAGGTCGACAATATTAGCACCGTCTGCCATCGTGCGCAGTTTCACCCATGACGCTAGCCTAGCCTACTAACGTTATATGAATGAATGAATGAATGAATGAATGAATGAAGGAATGAATGAATGAACGATCTAAAAAAAAAATATTAAACTCTGTAAAACTGAAACAAGGAATGTGGTGTATAATTGTGTGAAATGTATGATGAAAATCAAGCAATTTCGCCAAGCAAATATCAAAGAAATAGGTTGCAGCAGTTTTTATTTCGACTGAACTTGAGAAATCCGCGATGGGACTGAGCGTGAATAGCTTCAGTGATTCCTTATAGTACAGAATCGCTGTCAGTCAAAAGGAGATGCAGTCTTTCGACAGACCCTCCAATCATCACGCAGAAGCTCGGAGTCCGGGCCAGCCCACTCCCCATTCACCCCCAGAGATGCTGAGCGCCCGTGGGCGGGACATAATCGCAGCGTTTATCCAATGACCATCTATTTTCGAAGCGCTGAAAAAAACCGTTCAAAGCAGCCCCATTGAAGTCAATGGACGCTGGGCTTCAATAGGGAAATGCACTGTGACGCTGCGGGAATGTATGAGAAGGAAATCGAGTCAGCCGACCTGCTATATGTAACTGATTCTGACAAACTCGTCTTTGAGATGAATGTTTTCTAACGCATTTTAAGTCAATAAAATGTTAATACAATAGTACATATTTGACCATTAATTTTGTGACATTATAAGGGAAGCCGAGCTTCCCTTGCAGTCTTAAAGAAATCGCCACTGGCGCAGAAGTATTTGTTGATGTTTTCCATTAGCATTCAAGTTCCTCCTAAGTTGTTCAGTGCAGAATGTTGCGGAGCTCCCTGGATCCAGGAAAGCGTATGTCTGAACTACATGATTTGAATGACTCATTTTGACATGAACTGGTATTATTGCAAGTGCACAGTGTTGATCACTACAATCAGGTGCTTCTGTTTTCAGTGAAACCAACCCACTGCTCACCGCCCTTTTGTCTGAAGGACTTGCATTACTCTGCTCTTTCGTCTCGTTTTGAGGTATATGCAAGATAGCGGGATGTAATTTTGAACAAATTGAACAGGTTTGTCTATTTTTGCAAGTCGAACTCATGTGTCCTTTTGTAAGACAGCCAAAGCAGACACCTTTAGTCTTTAGCAGCTCAACTCGTGCATTGAGAGACTTCTTTATCAGCTCTTGACATGACACAATCTCATGCTCACCATTACAGACAGGACAGAGTTTTGATGAACTGTTTTTATGCACATTGGTTACTTGCGTTGCGCTCTCTTTGTCGTTCTTTGGTGCAACTGATACTGTTGTGGCGAAACTGCTCCCTCTGCTCTTCTGTCTGGTACTCGTTAACTTGTTACTGTTAGCAGCTGCTTTTGGTGACCTTCCGTCTTGGAGGTTACCAAAGACTGAGTCTTGTAGAATCCTGGCCTGCCTTTCCAAGAAGAGGACAAGATCAGAAAACGTGGCTCTTGCTCCTGTTCGTTCCATGATGTCGAAGGCATGTGATCTCCATTTTTCTTTTACTTTGTAAGGCACCTTGGAGATTAAAAGCCTCAGGTTTAATGGAAGGTTCAACTCGTCCATGTATCTTAAGGAACGCATTACATTGCAGCATCCACGGAGGAAAAGAGCATAACTGTACAGAGCTTCTCCATTGTCTGATGGGATATTATTCCAATTTAAAGCTTTATCCATATATGCATTAGTAATTTTAAATTCATCTCCAAAATGAAGTTCCAATAGTCGTTTTGCCTCTGCATATCCTCTATCTGCATGCATATGAAGGCAACTTCTGACCAGTTCCTTAGGTTGGCCAGAGGTGTATTGCTCAAGGTATTATAGTCTGCCTTGGCTATCTCTGGTGTTTTTCTCAATAGAGTGCTCAAATGCCTGCATAAATGGTTTGAAGTTCAGAGGTTCACCGTTAAACATGGGTATATGCCTAGTTGGAAGTAAAGTCATTTTCTGCTGCTGTGCAATAAGATCAGCAACCGCACCCAGGTTAAGCCACAAGCCTTTGCGACCTCCGCGGTCTTGTATCCTGTGTTAAAACCCTTTGCAATGGTGTTTTGGGAACATTAGAAATTGTTGCGTAGTCCACTGGTGAGATTTCTGGATGAACATGTTCCTTGGTTGTTTCATAATTGCTCTCCAGATACGCATTCATGCCATTTTCCTGAATTCATAGATTCAGCATCAATGCTCTGTAACACTCGCACCTTTGCATTAGCTGCAGCCAACTCTGTTTCAAGGGCAACTCTTTCCATTTCATTTTGCACTTTTTCATTTCCAAGGCGTGTTTTTTCTTCAGTCCTTCAGTACGTTGCAACAGAGCTGCCTTTTTACCTACTCATCACACACACACACACACACACACACACACACACACACACACACACACACACACACACACACACACACACACACACACACACACACACACACACACACACACACACACACACACACACACACACACACACACTGCCCCTGCCCCTAAACCTACCCATCACACACACACACACACACACACACACACACACACACACACACACACACACACACACACACACACACACACACACACACACACATAAAACTGCTTTCTACCATCTTAAAAATATATCTAAATTACGGCACATGCTCTCAATGCAAAATGCTGAACAGTTAGTTCATGCGTTCATGACCTCAAGGTTAGATTATTGTAATGCTCTACTGGGTGGTTGCCCTGCTCGCTTAATAAATAAACTCCAGCTGGTCCAAAACGCAGCAGCTCGAGTTCTTACTAGAACCAGGAAGTATGACCATATTAGCCCAGTTCTGTCAACACTGCACTGGCTGCCTATTAAACATCGCATAAATTTTAAAATCTTACTTATTACTTACAAAGCACTAAATGGTTTAGCTCCCCAATACTTGAGCGAGCTCTTAACATATTATACTCCATCACGTCTACTGCGGTCTCAAAATTCTGGCCAGTTGATCATACCGAGAATATCCAAATCAACTGCAGGCGGTCGATCGTTTTCCTATTTAGCACCTAAACTCTGGAACAGTCTTCCTAACATTGTTCGGGAAGCAGACACACTCTGTCAGTTTAAATCTAGACTAAAAACACATCTCTTTACTGTGGCATACACATAAAACACTTTTTCAATGAAATGATTGTTAGGCTGCATTAACTAGGTCAGCCGGAACCGGGAACACTTCCCATAACACCTGATGTACTCGTTACATCATCAGAAGAATGGCATCTACGCTAATGTTAGTCTCTCTGTTTTATCCCGAGGTTTACTGCAGTCAGCTGGATCCGGGCCGTATCCAGATCAGATGGTGGACCTGCGCCCAGAGAAGACCAACACAGGACCCCGAAGTGTCTGGGAGACCGTGATTAGACTCCCCCTGAAACTGCCTCATCGACACGGCATCTCAATAAACCCGTCTCCTGCGTGTTGCCTCCGATCATTCGAATATTGCACTTTAATAATTATTTAATCAACATCATCCTCAATAAACCCGTCTCCAGCATGTTGCCCCCGGTCCCTCGAATATTCTGATCTATTATGACCTCCGAGCTGTAAAACTGCCAGAATAATAATAATAATACGCTGTTTGTTAATTGGCCAGAGGAGAACTGGCACCCCGACTGAGCCTGGTTTCTCCCAAGGTTTATTTTTCTCCATTAGGTCACCTAATGGGGTTTTGGTTTCCTTGCCACTGTTGCCTCTGGCTTGGCGTGCTCAGTTGGGGACACTAAATTTTTCAACTAAACATCGAAATACATCTAAATAATAAACTAAATTAACCATTTAAACTAAATTACTGATCAAATTATTGATCTAAAGCCCACACTGTCACTGTATGATACTTGAAATTTTTCCAGAATGGCTATACAGCTGAATAAAATTATGCTGCATTATTTTCCTGTTTAACACTGTAAAGCTG
>NC_137114.1:3606643-3654143 GCF_949357685.1 Gobio gobio
ACTGGAATGATTTGTTTTACTGAATTTAAAGAAATATTAAATATAACATAAAAATAAGCATATGTACACAAAAATATGGTACTTTTAGAGGTAAATAAAGTCATTAATACCCCCAAAATCACAAAAAAAAGGCATAAATTGATAGAATTAATTTTATCGAAGATGGTGATATAACATGTATTATTTTTTTCCATTTGGGATCACACCTGAGACCTGCGGGCCCACATGTGTCCACGAGGGCGGGGCTAAGGGCTGCTGTGGGAGGGGTTTGGTTAAAGGTGTGTAGAGCACACTATAGAGGACAGCAGGTGTCTCCATCAGAGAGAGCAACAGTCCAGCAGACTCTGAATGATATGAGCTCTCTGAGCACATTCTGAACATCAGATTAATAATAGGACATTTATTAACATTAGAGGGTCTGAGATTCTCTTACGAAAGTTTACACACTGCCTGTCATACTTCTGTATATTCGGATCGGTTGCTTCATCAGCTGGTCAGAGAATAATGAGCAGAGAATATCGTTTTAGAAAGAAAGTGTAATGACCAGCTCTCTCCAGCAGAGGCCCATAGAGAGCCATTCATTCTCTGGATGAGGCCAACAGCTGCTGTGTGTGTGTGTGTGTGTGTGTGTGTGTGTGTGTGTGTGTGTGTGTGTGTGTGTGTGTGTGATGAACCTCTCAGACGCTCTGTGTGTGTGTGTGTGTGTGTGTGTGTGTGTGTGTGTGTGTGTGTGTGTGTGTGTGTGTGTGTGTGTGTGTGTGTGTGTGTGTGTGATGAACCTCTCAGACTGAATCTGATCTCGAGACTTCATCTGGAGGATTCAGAAGAGCTGGACGTGATTCACAGGGAATGAATCTCACAGAACACACTTCACATGAGAGTGAGTGCGGGAACAGCGTCAGTCCACACACACACACACACACACACACACACTGCCCCTAAACCTACCCCTCACAGGAGACTGTGCAGTTCACTTTCTGTGAAAAAAAACTCATTCTGTGATTTATAAGCATTTTGAAAAGTGAGGACATGGGGAACGTCCTCATATTTTAGATTAGATTAGATTAGATTCAACTTTATTGTCATTACACAAGTACAAGTACAAGGCAACGAAATGCAGTTTAGGTCTAACCAGAAGTGCAATAGCAGCAAGTGCAGGATATATACAATGGTTGCGTAAGTGCAGGACATAAAAATGTTCTGAATATATATAAATATGTATAAGTAGAGAGATGGTTATTACTATAAGTAGAACTGAATTTACAGATGAATATATACAGTGAATAAATATACAGATGGCTATTACTATAAACAGAATTTACAGGTGAATATGTACTATGAATAAATATACAGATGGCTATTACTATAAACAGAATTTACAGGTGACTATGTACTATGAATAAATATACAGACGGTTATTACTTGAACAGAATTTTACAGTTAGAGGTATACAGTAATATGTTAGGCTAATATGAGGAATATAGCAGTGGATTAAGTTAGTACAATAAATTATGGACAGAGCTATCCGAAAGAAAGTGTAAAAGTGCAGTGGAAAGTGGTTGCATATTCCAGTTAGAAGTACGGTGCAAAATGCAAATGTAAACATTGTTACTGTAAATACAGTCGGCAGTGCAGATGAGCATTATCCAGTTACGGTATGGTGGTGCAGAATGCATAAGTAAACAGTTGTTACTGTAATAGAGAGTCGGTAGTGCAAATAACAAAGTGAAGGCAGATGTGAGGTAGGAGAGTTATCAGTTTATGAGGGAAGTGGATCAACGGGGGTTTGAGTTCAATAAAGAGACAGCTCTGGGGAAAAAACTGTTCTTTAGTCTGCTGGTCCTGGTATTTCACCCTCTTTTTGTAATACCTATGTCATACCCATGTCATTATACACATTTGTGTCCTGATATTTCACAAAAACATGCCCACACACACACACACACACACACACACACACACACACACACACACACACACACACACACACATGTTTGTTTTTGTGAAATGTGAGGACATTCCATAGGCGTAATGGTTTTTATACTGTACAAACCGTATTTTCTATCCCCTTACACTGCCCCTGCCCCTAAACC
The DNA here is from genome assembly GCF_949357685.1 of Gobio gobio. Taxonomy (NCBI): domain Eukaryota; kingdom Metazoa; phylum Chordata; class Actinopteri; order Cypriniformes; family Gobionidae; genus Gobio; species Gobio gobio. The sequence continues at coordinate 3,608,737 of NC_137114.1, forward strand.
TACCCATCACACACACTCACACACACACACACACACACACACACACACACACACACACACACTGCCCCTGCCCCTAAACCTAGCCCTCACAGGAGACTGTGCAGTTCACTTTCTGTGAAAAAAAACTTGTTCTGTGTGATTTATAAGCATTTTGAAAAGTGAGGACATGGGGAACGTCCTCATATTTCACCCTCTTTTTGTAATACCTATGTCATTATACACATTTGTGTCCTGATATTTCACGAAAACATGCCCACACACACACACACACACACACACACACACACACACACACACACACACACACACACACACACACACACACACACACACACACACACACTCAGTCCACACACACTCAGTCCACACACACACACACTCAGTCCACACACACACACACACACTCAGTCCACACACACTCAGTCCACACACACACACTCACACACTCAGTCCACACACACACTCAGTCCACACATACACTCACACATTCCCATGATGAGAATAGCACGTGGATTCTCTCTCCTCCCACAGTGCTTTGCGGCGTTGTGTGTGAACACAGACCCAAGGCAGACGGTTATATAACACGTGTGTGTGTGTGTGTGTGTGTGTGTGTGTGTGTGTGTGTGTGTGTGTGTGTGTGTGTGTGTGTGTGTGTGTGTGTGTGAGCGCTCTTGGGCAGATGTGTTATTTTCAGGAGGACACACTCACATCCACTGCAGCATAACACCGCTCTTCCTGTATTATAGTGTGTGTGTGTGTGTGTGTGTGTGTGTGTGTGTGTGTGTGTGTGTGTGTGTGTGTGTGTGTCTGTCTGATCCCAGAGAGAGGATGGAGGAGGAGGAGGAGGAGGAAGAGGAGGAGGAGGAGAGATGGATGGAGGAGAAGGAGAGGAGGATGAGGATGCTCTGATTCACCTTCACTAGTGGTGACCGATGACTTCATGACGTGGCCCATTTATCGACCAACCAGAAGCCGCGCCTTCCCCTTTAAGAGCAGCTGAGGCTGGAGAATAGATGCGCGCTGGTCCTGTGTCCGCGTCTCCCCCGCTCACTGACGCTCACTGACGCCTCGCAGAGCGATGCGATGCGCTGGACTCCTCCACAGACCCCCGGCGGTGGATCTGGACTAACATCAGACGCCCTGACGCGCTTAACGGAGGTGAGAATACAGGACGCGCGCGATGATACGGACGCGCGCAATAACGCGCAGGAGGACGCGTCTGAATGAACGGCCCTTCACTCATTCATCATCACGCGCTGGCGTTCGCTCGAGCTCGGCGTGCGTTTAAACGCGTTAATGGGTAGCCACTGATGATAGACGCGAAATATGGGTCACAGCCGCTGGTTCTGCTGGTCCTGGTACTGTGTGTGTGTGTGTGTGTGTGTGTGTGTGTGTGTTATTGATTCAGGCCTCGTGCACCGGCTTCATTCACAGAGATTCACAGCATCTCACCCACCCAATAACAGAGAACCATCATCAAATGCTGCATAAACACACTGCGCGCACGCACACACACACACACACACACACACACACACACACACACACACACACACACACACACACACACACACACACACACACACACACACGTCATGGACCCCAGCGGTGTAAAATCCACTACAAGTATAAAAAAGTGTGTCAAGCGTGGAAATGGCACATGTAAGAGTTATTGAGATGTGTTCAGGAGGAAATCGTGTCACTTCTGTAATGGAGTGTGTGTTCAGCTCTTCCTCATGAGCTCGAGTGTGTACACACACTTCTGTTAATCTGTCAGAATATCACCCTAACCGTAAAACTATATTCCCAGTCATAATGTGTGTTTGAGTTTAGTGGTTGAGCTGCTCTTGTCCACCTTCTGGGCAATAATTAGCAGGTTTAAATCAAGCGGAGATGTTAAATTGGTCACATATGAAGATATGTAATATTAACCCTGAGATATTTGTGTCACTCCTCTGACAGTCTGTTATTGACCTGTTCATGAAGAGATGGTCATATAAACCCTCATGAAGGAGTGGTTTAGTCCCATCTCCCCCACTCACACTACGCCCTAGTGTGTGCTCTTATAGTGAAGAACAGGCTTGAGTGTGTATGAGTGTGTAGCAGAAGAGTTGGGACACACTGCTGCCTTATCTTTAGGGGACAGCTCTGCGTCCCGTCCCTGTTGAGCTGCCCTGTCAATCATCATCTACAATCCCACACATTCACTTCCTCCCGCATCAGAGGAAACGCTGATCTGCAGTCACACACTCTCCTCGTGTGTTAGAGTTTGAAGATCTTCAGAGGAAACGCTGATCTGCAGTCACACACTCTCCTCGTGTGTTAGAGTTTGAAGATCATCAGAGTTAATGGCCAGACGTGCCATTACAGGAGCAGGTGACATATAATGAGGAAAACACTCAACAAATATCTGTTCATCAGGTTAAATACTCATAACTCCTCACTCAAACCGCTCTACTTAACCATCGCACATCCGCCATGTTTGTAGTTTAAAGGGTTAGTTCACCCAAAAATGTAAATTGTGTCATTAATGACTGAGCCTCATGTGGTTGGACACCCGTCAGACCTCCGTTCATCTTCAGACACAAATGAAGATATTTTAGTGTAAATCTGATGCTCTGAAAGGCTTCAGATAGGCCTCCATTGGCATTCAGTACATTGACACTTCCAAGACCGATAAAAGGCACTTAAAACATTGTTACAAAGTCCATCTCACCACAGTGACTCTACAATAATCTTACGATGCGACGACAATAGTTTTTGTGCGCAAAAAAAATCAAAATAACACCTTTATCCAGCTTGTTCTTGTCTTCCGTGTGTGCCTCCACGACGCATGCGTGAGAATATGAGCAGATCCGGCGTTCGGACACATGACCCAGAAGAGATTTGTTCACAAGCAGAGGAAGACGCGCGTGTCTAAGCTGTTGAATTCTACATTGATCGTGCTTTAGGTCTCGGCGTAGTTCTCAAAATGGGGTTAAAGTGTGCATTTCATGGATTACCGAACGCCGGATCTGCGTCATATTCTCGCGCGTGCGTCGTGGAGGCACACACGGAAGACAAGAAGAGGTGAATAAAGGCGTTATTTTGATTTTTTTTTTGCGCACAAAAACTATTGTCGTCGCATCGTAAAATTATTGTAGAGCCACTGTGGTGAGATGGACTTTGTAAGGACGTTTTAAGTGCCTTTTATGGATCTTGTGAGTGTAAATGTACTGAATGCCAATGGAGGCCTATCTGAAGCCTTTCTCAGCATCAGCTTTACACTAAAATATCTTCATTTGTGTCTGAAGATGAACGGAGGTCTGACGGGTGTCCAACCACATGAGGGTGAGGAATTAATGACAGAATTTACATTTTTGGGTGAAATAACCCTTTAAAACTTTTGATCAGTGTTTGTAGTTCTAATCGAATCCTCGTCCAACTTTTGTGGGTAATATTATCAGCCGTTAGAGTGTGTACGGATCTGCACTTCAGATTCTGAGCGGGAACAGTAGAGCGTCCGGGAATCTGTGGAAGACTCTTTTCAACACACTACCATTTGGGACACACTAATTCTATTTTTTTAATGCTGTTTAGGACGGATAGTATGCGAATTGGGACGCTCCAAATGTAAAGTCCCCCTGTAGTAGAGCCTGCAGGGCCTCAGAACTCCTCAATGATCAGCCCAGTCCGGCTGGAGCCCGGGGTTATCCTCCTATTACACATTACCTGCAGACATTAAAATAGTGCAGTTTTTAATGTCAAAGTAGTTATATTTCGTTTAGTTTCTTTAAGTTAATTTAGAAAAATGTTTGAAGCATTTTTTTGTTTGTTAAATTAAAGTTTTTGTTCTTTAAAGTGACGAGCAAGCGGCCGGCATTAAGTTAACCCAACGCTTTAGCCTCTCAAATCAACACTTGACTTGTCTTATAAAATCCATATAAACACTTAAAGCATGTTTAAACGTTTAGCCTCTATCACCACCATCACAGGAAAAAGCCATTTTTGACAAGATGAGGCAGGCAGATCGCAACGGCACGCAAACGAAAAACATAAGAAAATAAAAAAAACATGCAGGTTGTCTTGCCTTACACCTCTCCAGGAACTGAATATAAATCTGATCTTCAATTCCCACGCTATATGCACATTTAACAGAGTTCATGTTCACCGATATGAGCATTTTATTCATCAGCTCATTTCAACATAAAGAGCGCATTATGAGAACGAGCGACCTGAGCACTGTTAGAGCCTTTAGTCTCATTAGTTTGAATGAAGATTGTTGTGTTTTTGAGCATCTCAGACTCAGCTTATGTTCAGCTTCACTTGTGGCCGTTTGCGTGTTGGCTTGCTTTACGTCCTCTAAACACTGAGTCAGTCTTCACAGTTGTGGACTCGCGATATCATGGTCTCATGTGGTTTCCACCAGCGCAGCACATCTCATTGTTTCTTTTAATTATTGAATGTCTAAAATATAAAATGAAGGAGAAGCCTAAAAAGGCCTGAAGCCCGGTCCGCGTTTGAGGTATGACGGGAAAATTGGGGCGTAAAAAAGTCGAGGCCCATCAGGCTCGGGCAGAAATGCAGGGCTCTACCCTGTAGTCAATAATTGTATTGTACAGCCCCGCCCACAGCAGTCATAGTTAATGATATGCTACAGCCCCACCCACAGCAGTCATAGTTAATGATATACTACAGCTCCGCCCACAGCAGTCATAGTTAATGATATACTACTGCCCCGCCCACAGCAGTCATAGTTAATGATATGCTACAGCCCCGCCCACAGCAGTCATAGTTAATGATATACTACTGCCCCGCCCACAGCAGTCATAGTTAATGATATACTACAGCTCCGCCCACAGCAGTCATAGTTAATGATATACTACAGCCCCGCCCACAGCAGTCATAGTTAATGATATACTACTGCCCCGCCCACAGCAGTCATAGTTAATGATATACTACTGCCCCGCCCACAGCAGTCATAGTTAATGATATACTACTGCCCCGCCCACAGCAGTCATAGTTAATGATATACTACAGCCCCGTCATAGTTAATGATATACTACAGCCCCGCCCACAGCAGTCATAGTTAATGATATACTACAGCCCCACCCACAGCAGTCATACTTAATGATATACTACAGCCCCGCCCACAGCAGTCATAGTTAATGATATACTACTGCCTCGCCCACAGCAGTCATAAGGTGTGTTCGACATCGGCTGCGGCTGGATGCAACTGATCGGCGAGAGTAGCCGCGTGCAGGTGAGGAGGAGCTGCAAACACAGACGTGAAGTCGGACACTTTCTGCTTCCCGCGGTGACGCTCGCGCTGTGTTTGCACACTTTATCAGCTGAAGTGAAATAAATGCAATATTTGGCAATACACAGATGTTTCAGAGACATTATTGTCATGTAATAGTTTATGCACTGCTTAATACAGCGTGTGTTTTTACAAGAATAAAGTTCAACATATAAGCCTACACTATCAATGAAGTGGGGTCTATGTTTTTAATCAGTTATATTTTGATAAACATGACAATATAACATCGCGACTACATGAAAGGAGGTTTTACTGTTATAAAAAACAGATTTGTGCGCATTAGTGGAGCTGAAGGTTTTAGAATAAACACGAAACACACGTGATCGCTGTCATGCGGTGAATCTGGCCAATCGTGGAACAGCTGTGTCGTCATCAGAGCCCCTGCAGCCTCATGCAGTCGCTCTGGAGAAACTGCACCGGCTGTAATCGCCGGCTGCTCTCGAATCGCTCTCGTGGCACTTTGTTGACATACGTCACTGTCACGTGGCGTCGGCGCTGCCTCAAGTCGGACAAAATTTCTAACCGGCATGCACTGCTTCAAGTCAGCCGCCGATCGGTCTGCGCATCGCTGGGTGAAGTCGAACAAGCCTAATGTTAATGATATACTAAAGCCCCGCCCACAGCAGTCATAGTTAATGATATACTACTGCCCCGCCCACAGCAGTCATAGTTAATGATATACTACAGCCCCGCCCACAGCAGTCATAGTTAATGATATACTACTGCCCCGCCCACAGCAGTCATAGTTAATGATATACTACAGCCCCGTCATAGTTAATGATATACTACAGCCCCGCCCACAGCAGTCATAGTTAATGATATACTACAGCCCCGCCCACAGCAGTCATAGTTAATGATATACTACAGCCCCGCCCACAGCAGTCATAGTTAATGATATACTACTGCCCCGCCCACAGCAGTCATAGTTAATGATATACTACAGCCCCGCCCACAGCAGTCATAGTTAATGATATACTACTGCCCCGCCCACAGCAGTCATAGTTAATGATATACTACAGCCCCGTCATAGTTAATGATATACTACAGCCCCGCCCACAGCAGTCATAGTTAATGATATACTACAGCCCCGCCCACAGCAGTCATAGTTAATGATATACTACAGCCCCGCCCACAGCAGTCATAGTTAATGATATACTACAGCCCCGTCATAGTTAATGATATACTACAGCCCCGCCCACAGCAGTCATAGTTAATGATATACTACAGCTCCGCCCACAGCAGTCATAGTTAATGATATACTACAGCTCCGCCCACAACAGTCATAGTTAATGATATACTACTGCCCCGCCCACAGCAGTCATAGTTAATGATATACTACTGCCCCGCCCACAGCAGTCATAGTTAATGATATACTACAGCTCCGCCCACAGCAGTCATAGTTAATGATATACTACAGCTCCGCCCACAGCAGTCATAGTTAATGATATACTACAGCTCCGCCCACAGCAGTCATAGTTAATGATATACTACAGCTCCGCCCACAGCAGTCATAGTTAATGATATACTACAGCTCCGCCCACAGCAGTCATAGTTAATGATATACTACAGCTCCGCCCACAGCAGTCATAGTTAATGATATACTACTGCCCCGCCCACAGCAGTCATAGTTAATGATATACTACAGCCCCGCCCACAACAGTCATAGTTAATGATATACTACAGCCCCGCCCACAACAGTCATAGTTAATGATATACTACTGCCCCGCCCACAGCAGTCATAGTTAATGATATACTACAGCTCCGCCCACAGCAGTCATAGTTAATGATATACTACAGCTCCGCCCACAGCAGTCATAGTTAATGATATACTACAGCTCCGCCCACAGCAGTCATAGTTAATGATATACTACTGCCCCGCCCACAGCAGTCATAGTTAATGATATACTACAGCCCCGCCCACAACAGTCATAGTTAATGATATACTACAGCCCCGCCCACAACAGTCATAGTTAATGATATACTACTGCCCCGCCCACAGCAGTCATAGTTAATGATATACTACAGCTCCGCCCACAGCAGTCATAGTTAATGATATACTACAGCTCCGCCCACAGCAGTCATAGTTAATGATATACTACAGCTCCGCCCACAACAGTCATAGTTAATGATATACTACTGCTCCGCCCACAGCAGTCATAGTTAATGATATACTACAGCTCCGCCCACAGCAGTCATAGTTAATGATATACTACAGCTCCGCCCACAACAGTCATAGTTAATGATATACTACTGCCCCGCCCACAGCAGTCATAGTTAATGATATACTACAGCTCCGCCCACAGCAGTCATAGTTAATGATATACTACAGCTCCGCCCACAGCAGTCATAGTTAATGATATACTACAGCTCCGCCCACAACAGTCATAGTTAATGATATACTACAGCCCCGCCCACAGCAGTCATAGTTAATGATATACTAAAGCTCCGCCCACAGCAGTCATAGTTAATGATATACTAAAGCTCCGCCCACAGCAGTCATAGTTAATGATATACTACAGCCCCGCCCACAGCAGTCATAGTTAATGATATACTACAGCTCCGCCCACAGCAGTCATAGTTAATGATATACTAAAGCTCCGCCCACAGCAGTCATAGTTAATGATATACTACAGCTCCGGCTCCGCCCACAGCAGTCATAGTTAATGATATACTAAAGCTCCGCCCACAGCAGTCATAGTTAATGATATACTATATACAGCATATTAGACTACTATAGTGGACTATCTAAATAAAGTGTTAGCAACATTTGTTTGGTGATATTTTTATACTTGTAAATGTGTAACTTTAATGAAAGGTTATATTTGTGTGAATGTTTTGAATGAGAGCCTGTTTAGCTGTGTTTCCCGAGTGTTGGACCTCATCAGTGTAACACACACACTTGCGCTCTTATTCTCACACAGATGCTGCTCTGTGTGTGTGTGTGTGTGTGTGTGTGTGTGTGTGTGTGTGTGTGTGTGTGTGTGTGTGTGTGTGTCTCAGTGTCGTTCTCTGCTTTATGATTGGGAAATAAATGTACAGTCCGGAGAGAAGACAGCTCTGTGTGTCAGAACTACAGGCACTGATTGTTCATATACTAGTTTATCTAACTGTGTGTGTGTGTGTGTGTGTGTCTGTGTGTGTCTGGTTGTGAACACTATGTACAATAGTTGCCTTGATGTAAAATAAATAAATGCAGGTATCACTGGAACAGTTGGTTAACAACACGGACACGGGCAGTAAAAGGCGTCTCTTCCACGTGGAGTAGAGTTTTTGTCCTAACCCACCGCGATGGTGACCAACACGGCTGGAACAACACAAACATGACCTCAGGTAGTGTTTATGTGCTTTACTTGATGGATAACTTGCCTCAGATCCTGACATTGAACAAATGGAAACTAGGGCTATTTTTATATTAATCAATAAATTAGTCGATAGATTAATCGATTAATCTATCAACTAATTTATCACAATAATTTTCAACAATTTGACAAAAACATTTCATTTAACTTGCACTGTTGGCCTTCAGTAGTGTACTATAAAAAAGTATAAATGTAAACAAGCCCTTGACAAAATGTAAAACTAAAAGAGTAAAAATGTAAAAAGGTACAAACCAACATAACAAAACAAAGAGAATATCAGCAAATACGTTTTTTATAGAATAGTGTTGTCACGATACCAAAATTATGACTTCGATACGATACCAGACTAAAATACCTCAATACCGAATCCATACCATGGCAAAAAACTGTAAAAGTAATTGAATAATAGGACAGCACTTACTATTCATTGTTTTAGGGTTAAAAAACCTTAAAAACTCACTTGTCCGTCCTGTTCCTGCCCTGCAGAATATGAGGTCCGGCCCTTTAAGAGCTGCGCGGACCAAAGTCATTGTAACACCCGATTTCTCACTCGTTCACTAAAGACATATCCGACTGCGTTTACCCGAATACTCGCCAGGACGTGCATTTTTGCAGATTTTTTACCATTCAAACCCAATAATCAACGCACATTAAAGCTACACTGTGTGATATTTCCCCCCATCTAGTGGTGAAAAGGTATATGACCATCCAGTGAATTTTAGTTTCTGTTCTTCTCAATTCCGATTTGGTTTCAACTCCTACGGTGGCCGATTTAGTCCAAGATTAACATGGCTTCCAGTTCGACCTCGTCCACATTCGACATGGTGCCTGTGGGATATTCTGTGCGCAGTGGGACCGTTGGAACTCAACTGGCCTAATTATTCGGCTAGAAAGAACTGCAGCTAATCCAGAGTGAACTTTGATGATAGTAATGTTTATTCAGTCATCCAATTGCAAGGCATAAACAGGTTTGCGTGGATATGTACATAAATGTGGTTTCTGTGAGAGAACAAATAAGGATGGTAAATATACATACACAGTTAAGAACTGTATAACTATACTTATAAGTTACATTTGTATAATGTAACCGTAAACCAGAGCTTATTGTACCATATATAGGCGCTAAATGCAGCTGCATTAAAAGGAGCGGAGCTGCCGCTGCTGCTGCTAACAAGCGGAGTCCGGTAACAAAAGTGTGTGCGCCGCTTTAACGTTAGCACTGCAGTGCGCTCTGTATAACAATTGTTAATATGCCGATCAGACCTGATACATATTTCCATCAACATACATTACAAGCAAATATTTTCTAAAAACGAATAAACATTGTTGATAACAAAATAAATGAATGATTATTCACATAGGTGAGCATTACGCTATTGTATGTTGACACAAAAATACTTCTGAGGTGACATCAACTGAATTACGTGATGACACACTCTGAAACACATCTACAATGACAATAACTATTATTACTTACGGAGTTATTAACGCACAGAAATACCACACAAGGAAAAACAGACTTTTGAGGAATAAACAAGCCAGGAAAACTCCGTATAACTCTGTTACTGGACGCTGCTGAGATGAAAACTCTCTGAACAAGTCTGAACAAGTTGACGCGCACAGTGTTAAAACCGGTTAAAACGCGAAAGGCGAAGCTTGAATTTACGGGTATGTCCCTCTTTGGCTAATGTACTTTCAAGATGGAGGGGCAACATGGCGACCACCGTTAGATCCCATTACCTTATGTATTTTCAATGGCATATTATAAACTTACGAGAATACTTTATTACTTGAAAGAAGTATATATACATTAATGAGCACATATATTTTTGAAAGAACTAAGTGTTTTTAGCTAAGAATAGACTAAAAAAGTTACACAGTGTAGCTTTAAGAAATACTGCTCTTATTAGAGTGCTGTCATTTTTAATGTACCAGTACTAATACAATTTCATATCGTACCCAACTCACCCAGTCGACTAAAAATATTGACGTTGACTAATTAACAGCGTCAACGCAGTCGATTGTATCGACCAATCGCGTCAGGCCTAATGGAAACAAGAACGTTCAAACTGTGAACAAACAAGCAGATTCTGTGACAGATTGTTTTAGGAACTCAGTTTTTAGTTTTTAAATGGTGTGAATTTGATTATGTAAATTAATTTCCTCGCGAGTGCCGATTAATCTCTGGTGCTGCGAGAGCCCCGCCCACACGCTGTTCTGATTGGCTGTGGTTTTTGATTGATTTGTCCCATCTCGTAGTTGCGTCGTGTCTGGTGTGGACAGACAGATTGCTTGACGCTGGAGTCTTATCGCATCACGTCTAGTTAGGACACGGTGTAATGGTGTGTTCACACCAAACGCGCATTTAATTATTTGCGCGAGTAGATTACATACAAAGTCAATGCAAAGACGCGAATAGACGTGACTTCACACCGGGAGACGCGAATGACGCGAAGTGGGCGAGGCATTTGCTACAAGCGTGTGACATTCGTCTCAATCACGTCTTCTGCACGTGAAACAAATAACTTGATGACGGAAACAAATGTTATTGATGATGTGCGTAAAGACAAACAAGTTATCCTGCAAGTAAACTAGAGCGAGTGTTCGCTTCGCATTCGGTGTGGACACAGCATAAGGCATGTTTATCAAAACTACTTAAATGCCCTAACTGAACTACGGTCTAATCCTGGCTTCATCTAAGCCCTGTCTGTGAAAACAACCCAATCTATTATAAACGTGGGCTATAGTTCTTGACCAGTAGGTGGTGCTGTCCCCAAACTGCTCAAATACCCTCAGGGCATGATGGAAATGACACGTACCTAGTTCTGTTGCGATAAACCAAACCATCGCCCTGATTCAGCTCACCGTCATCTCGAAGAGAATCATTTTTGAAAATCAATCGCTTTAGTGAGATTTGGACTTAGATCAGCAAAGATTGGACAAACAGTTTCCAATGCAAGAGCTATCCTTGCTGTGTTCGGTGGGTAGACGTGGTGATGTGATTTGATTGGACTGGCCAAATTTAGACTCGATTCTTGCAGCATCGACACTTTCCCACTCAGAGGTGGACAGTAACCAAGCACATTTACTTGAGTACTGTACTTAAGTACACTTTTTGAGTATCTGTACTTTCCTTGAGTAGTATTTTTTCTGGAAACTTACGACTTTTACTTCACTACATTTGAAAGACAAATATCATACTTTTTACTCCACTACATTTCTATCAAGGCCCTCGAAGTAGAAAGTCGTAGCCGCTGTGAAAGTCAGTGGATGATTTGTTTTCTTCTTTAAAACGTGAATCTTTTTTTTTTCCTTTTTTTTTTGCAGACAGCCGATCAGTAATCACTCTTGTAGGATCACATGAAGTTCTATGATTTCCAAGTATTTTTTGAACCCCAATCAATTGATGGCAAAATGAAAGGCGGCAGTTCTCAGACGCAGTGCGTGCAACCATGGCCATACTTAAAAGATAAAATTCAGAAGAGCAGACGTGGAGAAGTCTGAAAGTGCACACAGAAAGCTGCCTCTCAGACGCCAGACCACAAGAACTGAAGTTTAAAATCTTACTATAGTCAATTAAAACTAAACTAAAACTAAAACAATTCAGATGCCTAAAATGTTATTGTCAAAAGTCTATGACTAAAACTAAATAACATTTTCTGTCAAAATTAACACTGGAATGAAATATGGTTGGTCAAATGATTTTTATAGATTTACCCGCCAAGTTGCCATAGCCTTGTGGATACAGCGCTAACGCAGAGCTAACGTTCCACAATGATGTTAGTTAGCATGCAAAAACGTAGTTGGGCTAATAATGTTAACTGAAGTCCTTTCAGAAATATGTTTTTACATAATCCTGTCAAATAAACACAATGTAGAAACCTTTCTTTTCTAGTATGATTTCGACTTTGATAAGAGCTTTGTAACTTTTAAGCAAGTATTAAAATGAGTTGAAGGTATGCTAGCATGTCAGCTGGAGCATGACTGGCTTAAACTACCATGATGGAACAGTGCATTCATACAACAATACAACAATAATAAAATAATGCATTTACTTTTACTTTTGATACTTAAGTACTTTTAAAAGCAAGTACTTCTGTACTTTTACTTAAGTAAAAATCTATCTTTACAACTTTCACTTGTAATGAAGTAATATTTAACCAATAGTACTTTTACTTTTACTCAAGTAATGGAGTTGTGTACTTTGTCCACCTCTGTTCCCACTACAGTTGCTCTCAGTTATTTGAGAGGCTCTTTTGCGTCACACTTTCTGACGTCCTGACCTGTCTCTCTCTGTCTCTCTCTCTGTCTGTGTGTCAGTGGTTTGCCGGGGCATTGGCATGGCCCAGTAATGAACGGCGACGGGGCTCCCAGCAGCCCGGAGCATTCCTCCTGCACGCTGCCCGACTGGAAGGAGTTCTGTGAGCTGCACGCTCGAGCCTCCGCAGCCGATTTTGCCTACAAGTTCCGGCGATTCATCAGCGAGAACCCGTGCTACGACTCGCCCAGAGCCGACGCCAGCTTCTCCCAACACTTTGCCCAACACTTCCTGACCTGCTTCTCTGCCGCCCTCGACCAGGCTCAAGGCCTGGGCTCTCCGGGCGACGCCTCCGCTCCTCACTACAGCATCGTGCCCTTTGTGGGCATCCAGAGCTGCACGCTGCCCTTCAGCCACAGCCTCTACCAGCGCCGCAAAGACGTGGGGGCCTCCAGCGAATCGCTGGATAGCATGGACAGCGGAGGGGGCGGGGCCAGCGGTCAGGAACAGCACACGCCCACCCGTAAGATGCCCACCGTGTGCCAGTCCAGGAGTTCGGAAGACGTGTCGCTGGGGCGTCGCAAGGCGCGCTTCAAGAAGGGCTTTTCCCTGCGCAACATGAGTCTGAGCGTGGTGGACGGGGTGAAGGAGATCTGGCACCGCAGGGCCTCCCCAGAACCCGACCCCTCGGGGGGCTGCAGGAGGGCCAACGGGGCCGAGGCCATGGGGTCCGAACACTGGAGCCAGAAGCTACGGCTACCACGGGCCTCTCAGGGCCACAAGGCGGAGCTGCTGGAGATCCAGAGGGAGGGAGCACTCAGATACATGGTGGCCGACGACACGAACTGCATGGGGGCGGCACAGTGGCAGAAATGCAGGCTACTGCTGAGGAAGACGGCCGGCGCGTACCTGGACACAGGAGAGAAGTTCCAGCTCGAGTTCTACGTCCCACCGAAGGTACAAGAGCTCTCTGATAAAACTCAGACATGTGTGTCTGTGTGTGTGTGTGAGCAAGTGTGTGGATTAAAGGTTTCCTAAAATGCATTGATACAAAATTGTTCTCTGATGTCTAGAAGGTATGTGGCTTTGGTAAGGGCAAAAATACTCCAGATACGGTTTTACATGTCCATTTACAACCCTAGGACTTGTCCCTAGAATGAAAGGGTCTGTGTTTGAAAGGGTCATGAATAATAATGATGAGCTCTGCTCTGATTGGCTCATTTCATTCCCATTGCGACTGAATGACACTTTAAGCAGAAAATCTCAAATGGCGATTGCTGAAATGCAGCTTACTTGTTTATTGGTGTTTTCAGACAAAACCTAAGAGTGTTTTTTGTTCAAGTTCTTATTTTTTAAACCAGGGGTTTTCAAGCTTTATGAGGCCAAGGACCCCCAAATATGATGAACCTTAATGCGGGACCCCCTTCCCAAAATCCATCTATATATCTTTATGTATGAAAACTTTTAAACTGTTAGATAAATAGTAGACTAAGTGTGATATTATAGATACAACATATTGTTTCCAAACTTAAACTGGATATACATAATGTTGGATTATTAAACCTGAAGAAGAACATTTTCAATTAAAAATTATTTGTAAAAGCTGCTTTCACAATAAATGTATGAAAGCAGCTTGCGTACTGCGTTAAGAAAACTGCCTTACAACCCTAGTGAATGAGATAAAGCGGACTATACTGAGAAAAACTCACTAGAAAGATACAAAGCAAACATATTCAATTTGGGAAAGTATGACAAGAAAGGAGAGAAACGTTTAGAAATAAAACGGTTAGAATGTTCAGTAGACTTAAACCATTTTTGCTTTGTTTTTTTATGCTCTGAAATTTTCTGGGGACCCTGGACGTGCTTGTGACAAGGCTCAGGTTCAGACTAGGACAGTACAGGCATGATTTAGACTTAATTAGACTAGATGGGAATGGTTGAGCTGAGAGAACACGTGGTGGGCAATGGCGTAGTAAAGGTAACATGCGATTAAGTCAGCAGAACAAGCAAAAGAGTAAAACTGAATAGTAAATGGTAAATGCTGCCAGTAGTGTGTAGGTGTGTGAAGTGTCGCTGTGGTAGATGAAGAGCTGAAGATAAATGCTGATCGTCAGTCTGGTTGTGCGTGTGTCACAGACAGGTGTTCAGCAGTCCTTAATGATGTAAACTCTGCTCATGTTCATGGAAAAGACCTTTTGAAAAGCCAATAAAAACTAGATTTTGGGAAGCTTATGTCAATTTTAGCATCACTCAGTAAATGTAGGCTATTCTCGTGTAGCCAGACCTTTGACTAAACTCTCCACTTAAACAGGATAAGACTGTTGTTCAGGAGTGGGGTTATCTGACAGGGATTACCACAGTAGACTGGTGTGAAAAACACTCATTAACTTCTGTTTGCTTTAAAGGGCTCCTATTATGTTCCTTCACAAAGTCTGGATTTTGTTTTGCGGTGTACTAGAATAGGCTATCATGCTTGATTGTTTGAAAGATGCATTATTTTTCACATATTTTGCATTTTTACAGCTCCTCTCTGCCCAGTCTGGCTTGAACACGGCAATTTCGCTGAAGCCCCTCCTTCTGAAATACCAAACATGCTCTGATTGGTCAGCTGGCCCAGTGTGTTGTGATTGGCAGCGTGTGTTCGGGAAATGTCCCGCCCCTTACCATAACCATGAGCTCTAGCACTCAGATGTAAATATCAATGATGACGTCAATGTCAAACCAATTCAAGCCTGATTCAGACTGAAGGAGTTTAACAAACAAGAGGATCGTCCAGAGCGGATATCACAGGGGATATCAAACTTCCCCGGCTCAAATTTTTGATTTTATTAATATTTTTCGGTAGAAAGACAAACAAAAATAGTGATGAAGCCAGAATAGTAAATGTCACAGATTGAGTAATCACTGTTTTGTTGAGGAGGGTCAAAATGACCATTTCCACCTGAGATTTGGAGCCAAATTAGAGGGGTATAAAATTACTTTAGAAAGATGGCAGCATCATTATTTTATTTCCACACAGAGATTGGCAGGTCTATTAGTGAAATATGGTGACTTTATCAATCTGTTTTTCATTATATGCCAACAGTGACCACTCAAACATGGGGAAAAAGCACTTCTTGTGTGTTTGTGCCTCAATTTTGCATGCCTGTTACTCATTAAGTATTAAAGATATCTGAATATCCTTTTAGATTTTGGTTCTTACCAAACATTTATTTTGGTATCTCCATTTTAAAGGCCCTCGATGGTTCATTCCCAGAGATATGGACATGCCAATGCGGTTCCATGAGTAAATTGGTCAATTGTACACATTTTTAGTGGTCAAAAAACAAATGTGGGTCATTATGCATTTTGATTCTTTTTTTCTTACAAAGAGGAATATCTGAAGAAAAAATAATGTTAAAGCTAGAAATGTGTCTTGTGTTTTTCTATCAACACAATTGCACAGAACAAACCCATAAATACCGCTGTGGGCCATAAATATTCCTTTTCCAAAGTTGTCATGCCTGTAACTCTAAAAGTATTAAAGATATCTCAATATCCTTCTAGATTCTCGTTCTTAATAAACTTTTCTTTTGAAATCCTCATTTTTAAGGCCCTATATCGATCAGTCCCATAGATATGGAGATCTCAAAGCAGCTCCATGTTCAAATTGTTGAATTTGACCCATTTTCAGTGATGGAAACCCAAATGTGGTTCACTTTGCACACAGCTGATACTTATCGCTTTTAAAGAGGAATATCTGAAGAATAAATAATGTTTAAACTAGAAATGTATCTTGTTTCCATCTATCAAAAGAACTGCATAAAATGTCACTCTCTGAGAGCCGAAAATCCACTGAAAATGGTTAAGTTGAGGCACATTAACTCTAATTTGGCTCCAGATCTCAGGTCATTTTGACCCTCGTCTACAAAACCGGGGATTACTCCGTCAATATAAATCTGTGACATTTCATATTTGGCCTTTCATCACTATTTATGTTTGTCAAAGTACAAAATCAAAAAATTGACCCGGGGAAGTTTCTGAATTTGGTTGATTTGACACGGAAGGACCCAGTAGTATGTTTGTTTTGTTGAGGTTTTTTACATTTTAGATACAATGTTATACAATGTGATATTTGTCTGAAAACTATGGTAATACAAACAGTAATCGACACTAATGGTGGCGATTATTTTGATAATCGATTAGTTGGCTGATTAATGTTTTCAATTAATCAGATAAAAACCCAAATGTTTTAATTTATTGACAAAACACACTATTCCATATCCTGTCCAGTGCTGTCCTTCAAACAAACATGTCATAGCTGAGTGCTATGAACACACACATAATGAATATATCTACCCTTCAGGGTTTCCGTTGTCCGGTAATTACCGGACATTGGCCGGGAAAAAAATTAAATGTCCGAAAAAATTTAATCTTTTCGGTCAAATTGTCAGATTAAAATTTCAGATTAAAATCTGACAAATAGCTCTCCAAATCTGACAAATAGCTCTCCAAATCTGACAAATAGCTCTCCAAGAATATGCAGAACCAGCGATCAGAAGGATTGTTTGCCATTTTACAAGCCTTGAGTCTGCGGACACCGCTCCTCTTATCGATACCGTAAGCCTGCGACGTGATGCCCTCGCTGTCATGACAGCGCTCCGTGGCTATGGAGGATTGCATTTCTCCACAGCCTGCGAAGTCCTCATATGTGATTTCAGCGAAATGTATCCAGAGTGGACCAAGCTCGCCAAGATAGCCTGTGTAATCCCGGTCTCGAGTGTTCCTGCAGAGAGGGGGTTCTCACTGCAGAATCGGATCAAGACGAAGCAGCGAAGTCGCCTTGCGGAGAACAAGGTTACGCGGCTTATGCGCATTGCAAGTTGTGGAGAGACACTGGGAACTTTTGATTTTAAGTCGGCAGCTGCACAATTCAGCACTGCAAAAAAGCGTAAAAAGTAGCCAAAAATTACGCGAGACAATGTTATAGGCCTAGTCATTTGTTTGTTCAAGTTCATTTGACAAGGAGTCATTTACACGGTGGCCAATTTAAATGTTACCAACTAAATGAGACATACTGAGTTTATAATTAAATTTGCTTGAGTAAAAACAATGCTATATTCGGATATTTTATGTGGGGAAGGGGGGTTGGTTTGTTAAACTATGAAATGTGAAACCATAGTAAAAAAAATTGGTTGATTGACGCCAATCGGACGTTCATGTTTTTTTTCCCGTCTATTTGAAAGTTAGGCTAATAAACATGTTGCATATACGGCCTGATTATGTCATTTTTTTAAGTTACATAAACTGCTTTCAGTTTTCCTCAACTTGAATAATTAAGAGGCGATATTTGACCGGCATATCATCAAAATGTCCGGAAAACGAAACCTCTGCCGGTCACTTTGACCGGCACCATTTTTTTCTAGCGGAAACTCTGCTACCCTTACATCAATTAACCATGGTTTTACTACGAATAAAACCAAAATAAATAAAACTGTAGTTATTCAATGGTAAACACAAATTACCCCTAGTTTTCCTTCAAATCCATAGTTCAAATATATGGTATAAGTGTGGTTATACAAATGGTAATCAATACACCAAAAACATGGTTTTACTATAATAAAACCATGGTGAATTTCCGTAAGGGTATGTTTGTGCTATACGTTATGTGCAAAAAAGAGTTCTCCTGGAAGCTGTTCTCTGTCAAATGTGCTGCGCACAGATAAACGGTGTGGTTGTAATGTTCAGGAGCCTTAAAACGGTCAAACAAAGGAGTTTTGGAAACGGCGTCTCTTTGACAGGGACAAAACCATCGTCTCTAATGCCGCCTCGCACCTTATTTAGCATATTCTGTGGGCGGGATTATTTAAATGAGTAAGATTATGATTATGTTTGAGTTTTGTAACCTTGCAGATATTTTTTCTGCTCAAACAGCAACATTACACACTCTAACTAAAATTGAAGAAGTGGGAAAATAGGACGGCTTTAATATCTCTCACATGAGCTTAAACTCTAGTGACAGTGTTTCCTCAGGCTGATGGCAAACCGCTGTGTGCTCTTACTGCAGAAGAGATATTCATCAGGCAACTCCTCACTATCTGAAGACCTTTGCTTGAGGACAGCCGCTTTGCTTTATTCTTCTAACTCTGAGTTCATCACACATAAGATGGCCTCATGAATGAACAGATGAACCTCACATATGTTAGTAGTAATGTTCTCTTCATTAAAACGAGTCAGATCCGGCCTCTTAAAATCCTATTCCACATTTTGGTTTTGGTTTGGGTTGAGAGGAGATTTTGGGAAGCTGTTCTCAGAGCAATTTTAGTCCCTCAAGACGGCACTAATAACTTCCTCTTCCTGAGCAAACTAAAGACAGGGTAAAAATAGAGGGTGAGTAAGTATCCTTGCTAACTACAGCGTAAACAGTCTGAGTCCTGTGTGTCTCCATGAGTGCTCAGACACACAGCGTATAGCCTCCACAGTCAGAGATGTCACATGTCAAGATCAGTGTTTTCCGGCATTACAGATCATGCTCTGCTCCAGTCACCAGTTTCAAAACACCATCCTGTTCCCTTACAAATAAGACCAGGACCTGTATCCTTAAAGCTTCTCAGAATCCTCTCAGAAAGCTCCTAGTTTACCTTAAAAAGTCTTATCAGGACCGATCTGAGAGCAACTCACAGCGAGGAAAAGACAAACACTTTTATCTTCATGTATCTTAATGTATTTGATAGGAAATTAACAATAAAGGTGCACTATGTAAGATTTTTTATATCCAAAAACCAATAGGCCAGTGTTATATATTTTGTTCAGTTGAGTATTTACAATATCCCAAATGTTTCCAACTATTTGTAAACCGTGAGCAATTGTGCTTTTAACCGAGAAACCGGGACGTGTGAGGGCGTGGCCTGTCAATGGTGCAGTGGTGGTTAAAGTACTTAAGTCATACTTGAGTAAAAGTAGAGATATCTTACCAGAAAATTACTTTAGTAGAAGTTAAAGTCACTGTTTAGACTATAACTTGAAAAGTTTTAAAGTATGTGATATTTATTGTACTTAAGTATGAAATGTTTTTTTTAAATATTAGACGTACTTTTGTATTGAAAGTAAAAGTACAAGTAAATGAAAAATACAAAAGGATCAAAATAAACAACAGTAAAAATAAGAGTACGATACAAGTAAATACGGAAAGAAAAAATAAAATGATAATGATAATAATAATAGTAACTTTAAAACAAATTATAAGTTAAAAGCCAAAGAGAACAAATTAGTTTTTAGACTAGATTTGAGCTCAGATCGAGTGGAAGCAGTTGTAATAGAGTTTGATTGTTCCACAGTGTGGGTCTGCTATTTCCTCTTGTCTTTGAGCGAGCTCTGGGATCTTAAGAAGGAGTTTGCCGTCCGATCTAAGTCCTCTCTCAGGAATGTAGTGGTGTAGTAGGTTAGCCAGATAAAGAGGTGGCAGATAATGTAAAAAAATTTATACTAGTAGTAATATTTTGAACTCAATTGTGAGCTGGGTAGGCAGCCAGTGTAGAGATCTCAGAAGTGGTGTGACGTGATCAAATGTTTTCCGTCCCTTCAGGAACATAGCTGCTGCATTTTGAACCAGGTGTAGCCGAGAGATTTGGGTCTTAGAAATGCCAGAGTAGAAGGAGTTACAATAGTCCAGCCGAGATGTAATGAAGGCATGGATAGCAGCCTTTAGAGAGTCTTCAGAAAGAAAAGATTTCGGATATAGAAACAGATATAGAAAAAGCTTGAACCTACAACAGAGCTAATTTGTTTGTCGGATTTCAGGCGGTTGTCAATTACCACACCCAGAATCCTCACTTATGGAGATAAAGGAGAATTTAAGTGCTCACGGTCAAATTGGTTTTGTGTCCTGGAGTCAGAGGAGCTGAAAGGAATCATTTCTGTTTTATCTGAGTTCAGGAACAGAGCATTTTTGGAGAGCCATGTTTTAACATCGTTGACTAAATTGTTCAACACAGTTTGAGCAGCATGATTGTGTTCAGTTTGAACTCTATTCCAATCTTTAAATTAAAAAAATGGCTAAATGTTTATTGTAAGTTTTAAATATAAAAATACTAATATATTAATTATACCTTGATCATTCATATTAATTCAAGGTGCGGTAACTAATGTAAGAGACAACTTTAAAATGTTCAAATGTGTTAGTAAATGTTGATATTATGAAGCTTATTTAATGTTACGAATGGACATGTAAAGTGTTACCAGTTCATGAAATTATACAACACGAATTCAGGAAATGTTGGGACGTTTTTTAAATTTGAATAAAATGAAAACTAAAAGACTTTCAAATCACACAAGCCAATAATTTTTTCACAATAGACCATACATAACAAATGTTTAAACTGAGAAACTTTACACTAAATTAGCTCATTTCAGACTTGATTCAGGTCTCAGAATAGTTGGGGCGAGGCAACAAATGGCTGAAAAAAGCAAGACATTTTGAAAAGATTCATCTGAGAGAACGTCTAGCAACTAATGAAGTTAACTGATATCAGGTCTGTAACATGATTAGCTATAAAAGGGATGTCTTAGAGAGGCGGAGGCTCTCCAATCTGTGAAAGAGTGCGTGAAAAGATTGTGGAATACTTTAAAAAACAATGTTCCTCAACGTCAAATTGCAATCATCTACAGTGCATAACATCATCAAATGATCCAGAGAAACTTGAGTTACAGCCTGTGTTACAGACAAAAACTGAGATTCTCACGTCTGTTTAGGATTTGTCACGTTAATCTTTGTGCATCAGCTTCACTCCGGTTTCCTTTTTTTCAGCAAAAGTGTAAAAAATAGCTATAAATAACACATATAAAAATATGTTGTTAAAATAGTTATATATCATAACTGTGGCAGCTAGCAGGGTCAGTGAAAAGAGTGTGTGTGTGTGTGTGTGTGTGTGTGTGTGTGTGTGTGTGTGTGTGTGTGTGTGTGTGTGTGTGTGTGTGTGTGTGTGTGTGTGTGTGTGTGTGTGTGTGTGTGTGTGTGTCAAGGTGAACTTTATTATCCCACAAGGGGAAATTCATGTGGTCATTCATTACGCGCCCTTGTCACAACATCTTCTCTAAAAACCAATAAACATAAATAAGATAAATATAACATTCAATAAACAGTTTTAAAGATGATAACAGGAATTGACAATAACAATCAAACATCACACATCTGACGTAAAAAAAAATAAAATAAAAAATAAATATATATATATATATATATATATATATATATATATATATATATATATATATATATATATATATATAAACTAAATATGATCATCTAATTAAAAGTTAAATAGTTTGCGATGTACTTGATCATTGTATAATCTGATCGCTGTAGGTACAAATTATTTATTGTACCTTTCCGTTCTAATTCTTCGTTGTAAAATTCTACCAGTTGACCTGTTGCTTTTCCTAAATTTTTGATAAAAAGGATGAGTAGGGTCATTGAGAATTTGGTCAGTCTTCTTTAAGATAAGCTCATTGTACAGCTGAACTGCTGACACCTGGTCAAGTCCAATGATCTTACCGGCCATCTTAATCATGCGCTGCAGTCTCTTTTGGTCCTTAACATGCATGTTACCAAACACGCAGATAAGGCCAAAGGACAAGACACTTTGAAGGAGACTTTTATAAAACATTTCAAGAATGTGTTTATCCAATCTAAAATGATGCAATTTCCTAAGGAAATACATCCGCTGGTGCAATTTTTTAGTTTTATTCAATGCACATTCATTAAAAGTTAGTTTGGAATCAATTTCAACTCCCAAATATTTAAAGGTTGAGACCCTCTCTACTAACTCGCCATTGATCGTAGAGGGAGGAACTATCATTCTGTTTCTGCTGAAATCTATGACCATCTCTTTTGTTTTCTTCACATTGATTTCAAGAAAATGTTCAGAACACCATTGTGTGAAGCCCTGCAACTCCCTCTCAAATCCACTCACAGACGAGATGTCAGATTTTAAAAAACCAACAAGTGCTGTGTCGTCAGCATATTTAAAATAGGTGTGGGCTGAAGAAGAAGCTTGACAGTTGTTAGTGTATAATGAGTATAGGATGGGTGACAGAACGCACCCTTGTGGTGCCCCTGTATTTATTATTTTCGAAGATGATATACATGAATTAAATCTGACTTGCTGACTACTATCAATAAAAAAGTCATAGATCCATAAGATCAATTGGGGATTTACTCCCAAATGCATCAATTTTCTCACCATCAGGTGTGGTTGGATTGTGTTAAAAGCGCTGCTGAAGTCAACAAACACAATCTTGACCAGGCTCTCAGCATGTTCAAGGTGCTCATGAGTGCTGTTAATCAAGCTAAGCAGCGCATCCTCAACACCTCTCTCTGCGCGATAAGCAAATTGATTTGAGTCTAAAAGAGGTGAAACCTCACAGAGAAGTTGTTTTAAAATAATTTTTTCGAAACATTTCATAACTGCAGAGGTAAGGGCAACCGGGCGCAGGTGTGTGTGTGTGTGTGTGTGTGTGTGTGTGTGTGTGTGTGTGTGTGTGTTGAAATGCCATTGATTGTGTTGATTTGTGTTGGTAGTCGTCTAAACCCAAAGTGAGCGTCCCTCTGTCTGCTATCGTGGAGGTGAGGACCACCATGCCTCTGGAGATGCCCGACAAAGACAACACGTTTGTGCTCAAGGTACTGTCACCCGTCCACCATCTTCTCATACTCTCAGATACAGATCATACATGTGACTGTTCTCTGGATCTAGACCAGTGTTGTCAGTTCAAACTGTGGTGTTGTCCTGTGGGTTGCAGGTGGAAAACGGTGCCGAGTACATTTTGGAGACCATCGACTCTCTGCAGAAGAACTCGTGGGTCGCAGACATCCAGGACTGCATAGACCCCGGGTAAAGGGATGTCTTTATTTTGGGCTTGTCTCTTACTTTGAGTAATTCACTGAACTGTATTTAAAGGGAGTACATTTCCACAGTACATCCAAATCACGGGACACAATCACAAACTACAACAAGACGCACACTGACTATTTGCATATGTGTTACATATCATGTAGTTAAATAAACCGAGACAATTTTCCAATTAATTTCAAGGGGGGGGGTCTAATGCTATTTCCCGCATTCTGCCTTATTACACTGTTCAAGAGCTGATTCTCATGATAAACATGGACATCGTTTCAAAACACGAGTATTTCTGTGCCAAATACACTCCTTCAGGATTCAAACAAGTTTCAGAAAGTGTTTTTCGTGGATGGCCCTGTATGACATCATAAAGGGTGGAACTCCTTATATGGGCACTTCTCCCAGATGAACACACACACACACACACCCAGAGCGAGAGCAAGAGTGCGTCCATCAACGAGCTTTGTTCGGGTTACGGGAGCCGTCGGCGGCGCTGGCGTTGTGTTTTTAGACACAAGATCAACAATGTCACTAAAGAAGTGTGTGTGTGTGTGTGTGCGTGAGGGAAAATCACCTTGTTCAGCTTCACAAATAACCCAGTGTTAAGGGAACAGTGGATGCAGTTGGTGTTTCCAGAGTTCTGCAAGTGTGTGTGTTTGTTTTAGATGAAAAGCTAAAGTAAGATTTTGATTGATTAATTTCTGTTAAAAAACAAAAAAATGTGCGGACCTCAGAAAGAGTCAGTACAGTGTATCTGTCTTTTATAAATCTGATAAACTAAAGACTCTTGGGAGATATAAAGGATCAACACTACTCTATAGATACTCAAGATTAACATGAGATAGACATTACCAGCATGTTCACTTATTATAAACCTGTTTGGCTTTATTTCTTTCATATGGTACATGGACAAACATTTGTCACCATTATGGTGATCAGGGTTATCTTTAGTCGGGCACTTGGCCATTGACTTTAGTTTAATAAATTCTCTTTCAGCAATAGTTGGTCACTAAATCAGTTCCCAAATGAGCATGAATGTCTTTATTAAGTCCCACTGAAAGAGCTCTTCTCATAACCCCTTGTATTGAACAAATAGATTATTATGCTTTTATTTGTCATTTTCTTTGTTTTCATATCTCTGTGTTTCAGGGACAGTGGCGACGACATCGAGCTGGCGTCATGTGCTCTCGGCCAGCCGCCCAAAGACTTGGCACTGGTGTCCTCCTGCAGCTGCGAGCTGCTGTGTGACGGTATGCCCGCTCCTCCTCCTCCAGTGTCTGATGAGCTCGCTCTCCGCTGAAGTGCTCATGTTCTGGGTGTGTTGTTCAGGTTCTCATCGGGGCTCTGAGCGGCTGTGCTCTATGGCGGTGGATCAGCTAACGGCCGCCCGCTGCCAGGAGCCGCCCATCACCCAGCACCCGTCACATGTGCCGTTAGAGCGGTTCCTGCAGTCGCCCGAGGCCCAGAGCACTGACACACCATCAGGTACACACTCTGAGTCCACTGAACACTCATTCACTAAAAACCATCAGGATTCTTCTACTGTTCACACTGTTTACTGTGGCAAAAGTAACTGCAAACACACCGTTAGAGAGAAGCTCAACTTCACACAGTCAGACCTGAGAGGAGAAATGCAAATATTGCTTATTTTGGAATATATTAGTGGTTCCTGGTTGAAAGGTGCAGTATGCGATGTCTCACCACTATTGCTAATTGGCTCAGACACCCCCTACTGCTGATTGGCCCGCTCTCTCTCCTCCCCCATCATGAGTGGACACGCCCCCTACTGCTGATTGGCCCGCTCTCTCTCTCCTCCCCCATCATGAGTGGACACGCCCCCTATTGCTGATTCACCCACTCTCTCTCCTCCCCCATCATGAGTGGACATGCCCCCTATTGCTGATTGACCCACTCTCTCTCCTCCCCCATCATGAGTGGACATGCCCCCTATTGCTGATTGACCCACTCTCTCTCCTCCCCCATCATGAGTGGACACGCCCCCTATTGCTGATTGACCCACTCTTTCTCCTCCCCCATCATGAGTGGACACGCCCCCTATTGCTGATTGACCCACTCTCTCTCCTCCCCCATCATGAGTGAACACGCCCCCTATTGCTGATTGACCCACTCTCTCTCCTCCCCCATCATGAGTGGACATGCCCCCTATTGCTGATTGACCCACTCTCTCTCCTCCCCCATCAGGAGTGGACACGCCCCCTATTGCTGATTGACCCACTCTCTCTCCTCCCCCATCATGAGTGAACACGCCCCCTATTGCTGATTGACCCACTCTCTCTCCTCCCCCATCATGAGTGGACATGCCCCCTATTGCTGATTGACCCACTCTCTCTCCTCCCCCATCATGAGTGGACACGCCCCCTTTTGCTGATTGACCCACTCTCTCTCCTCCCCTATCAGGAGTGGACACGCCCCCTATTGCTGATTGACCCACTCTCTCTCCTCCCCCATCATGAGTGAACACGCCCCCTATTGCTGATTGACCCACTCTCTCTCCTCCCCCATCATGAGTGGACATGCCCCCTATTGCTGATTGACCCACTCTCTCTCTCCTCCCCCATCATGAGTGGACATGCCCCCTATTGCTGATTGGCCCACTCTCTCTCCTCCCCCATCATGAGTGGACACGCCCCCTATTGCTGATTGACCCACTCTCTCTCCTCCCCCATCATGAGTGGACACGCCCCCTATTGCTGATTGACCCACTCTCTCTCCTCCCCCATCATGAGTGAACACGCCCCCTATTGCTGATTGACCCACTCTCTCTCCTCCCGCATCATGAGTGGACATGCCCCCTATTGCTGATTGACCCACTCTCTCTCCTCCCCCATCATGAGTGGACACGCCCCCTATTGCTGATTGACCCACTCTCTCTCCTCCCCCATCATGAGTGAACACGCCCCCTATTGCTGATTGACCCACTCTCTCTCCTCCCCCATCATGAGTGGACATGCCCCCTATTGCTGATTGACCCACTCTCTCTCCTCCCCCATCATGAGTGGACACGCCCCCTTTTGCTGATTGACCCACTCTCTCTCCTCCCCCATCAGGAGTGGACACGCCCCCTATTGCTGATTGACCCACTCTCTCTCCTCCCCCATCATGAGTGAACACGCCCCCTATTGCTGATTGACCCACTCTCTCTCCTCCCCCATCATGAGTGGACATGCCCCCTATTGCTGATTGACCCACTCTCTCTCCTCCCCCATCATGAGTGGACACGCCCCCTATTGCTGATTGACCCACTCTCTCTCCTCCCCCATCATGAGTGAACACGCCCCCTATTGCTGATTGACCCACTCTCTCTCCTCCCCCATCATGAGTGAACACGCCCCCTATTGCTGATTGACCCACTCTCTCTCCTCCCCCATCATGAGTGAACACGCCCCCTATTGCTGATTGACCCACTCTCTCTCCTCCCCCATCATGAGTGAACATGCCCCCTATTGCTGATTGACCCACTCTCTCTCCTCCCCCATCATGAGTGAACACGCCCCCTATTGCTGATTGACCCACTCTCTCTCCTCCCCTATCATGAGTGAACATGCCCCCTATTGCTGATTGACCCACTCTCTCTCTCCTCCCCTATCATGAGTGAACACGCCCCCTATTGCTGATTGACCCACTCTCTCTCCTCCCCTATCATGAGTGAACACGCCCCCTATTGCTGATTGACCCACTCTCTCTCCTCCCCCATCATGAGTGAACACGCCCCCTATTGCTGATTGACCCACTCTCTCTCCTCCCCCATCATGAGTGAACACGCCCCCTATTGCTGATTGACCCACTCTCTCTCCTCCCCCATCATGAGTGAACACGCCCCCTATTGCTGATTGACCCACTCTCTCTCCTCCCCCATCATGAGTGAACACGCCCCCTATTGCTGATTGACCCACTCTCTCTCCTCCCCCATCATGAGTGAACACGCCCCCTATTGCTGATTGACCCACTCTCTCTCCTCCCCCATCATGAGTGAACACGCCCCCTATTGCTGATTGACCCACTCTCTCTCCTCCCCCATCATGAGTGAACATGCCCCCTATTGCTGATTGACCCACTCTCTCTCTCCTCCCCCATCATGAGTGAACACGCCCCCTATTGCTGATTGACCCACTCTCTCTCCTCCCCCATCATGAGTGAACACGCCCCCTATTGCTGATTGACCCACTCTCTCTCCTCCCCCATCATGAGTGGACACGCCCCCTATTGCTGATTGACCCACTCTCTCTCTCCTCCCCCATCATGAGTGGACACGCCCCCTATTGCTGATTGACCCACTCTCTCTCCTCCCCCATCATGAGTGAACACGCCCCCTATTGCTGATTGACCCACTCTCTCTCCTCCCCCATCATGAGTGGACATGCCCCCTATTGCTGATTGACCCACTCTCTCTCCTCCCCCATCAGGAGTGGACACGCCCCCTATTGCTGATTGGTCCGCTCTCCTCCCCTATCATGAGTGGACACGCCCCCTATTGCTGATTGGCCTGCTCTCTCTCCTCCCCCATCATGAGTGGACACGCCACCTGACACGTCCCCATATTGCTGAATGGCTCACACACCCCCTATTGCTGATTGGCCCACTCTCTCTCCTCCCCCATCATGAGTGGACACGCCCCCTATTGCTGATTGGCCTGCTCTCTCTCCTCCCCCATCATGAGTGACACATCCCCATTTTGCTGTTTGGCTCACACACCCCCTACTGCTGATTGGCCCACTCTCTCTCCTCCCCCATCATGAGTGGACACGCCCCCTTTTGCTGATTGGCTACAAGTTTGTTGTGGCACTCTGTCCGATCCACTTTGACCAGCGTTTCTCAGAAATGTCTTCGTGCAGCTTTAAGACCAGCAGGTTTGGGGGCAGTGCTGAGCTGATTTCCCCAGCCAGAGTTGCGTGGTCTTCGGTCTAAAAACACGTAGCAGCGTGACTGTGGACACACACACTCGCATTGCTTTTGTCATTTAGGAAGTCCAGGTGAAACGCCCAGGGATGTGGAAGGAGATGCCAGTTTGGCGGGTTACCCATGGTTC
Source organism: Gobio gobio (assembly GCF_949357685.1). Classification (NCBI taxonomy): domain Eukaryota; kingdom Metazoa; phylum Chordata; class Actinopteri; order Cypriniformes; family Gobionidae; genus Gobio; species Gobio gobio. Next base: position 3,637,580 of record NC_137114.1, read on the forward strand.
CACGGGACTCTGTCGCGGGTGCGGGCGGCCCAGCTGGTTCTGGCCGGCGGAGCACGCAGTCACGGCCTGTTCGTGATACGCCAGAGTGAGACGCGTCCTGGAGAATACGTCCTCACCTTCAACTTCCAGGGCAAAGCCAAGGTGAGCCTTGTGGGGAATATATAGTGCCTTCTGTATGTATCCGGGTAAGGGTAGGTTATGTGTTTCTGCTGATATTGAGGACTGTGAGAGGCTGATGTGTGTGTGTGTGTGTGTGTGTGTGTGTTTGGCAGCACCTGAGGTTGTCTGTGAACGACAGCGGTCAGTGTCATGTGCACCACCTGTGGTTCCAGACGGTGGCCGACATGCTACGCCACTTCCACGCCCACCCCATCCCTCTGGAGTCCGGCGGCTCCACCGACATCACGCTGCGCTCATACGTCCAGCGCTCGCCCACAGGTACCCAGCAGAGCCCAAAACCAGCACTGCTGCTGACCAGTCACACTTTACTGCGCATCTCATCCCGGCCAACACCCGTCCGCTGTTCACATCTAATGGTTCGTTCACACCGGACGCGATTCGTGCGAGTGATTTACATGTTAAGTCAGAGCAGAGACGCGAAATGGCATTCTGCGGTGCGATTCGCGCGATTGAGGTGGCGCGAAGGACACGAATTGAGCGTTTTGAATGTGCCAATCGCGGGAATCGCTCAAGTTGAAAAATCTGAACTTGGCGGATATTTCGCGCCGCGTTAACCAATCAGGAGCTTGCTCTAGTAGTGACAACAATGAGAAGAAAATCTGTATATTAATATCTGGTTCAGACAATATGATTATCACTGTGATAACATTAAATGACATGAAACACAACCCAGTTTCTTTTTGTTAAATGCAAGTTTATGTATGATCAATAATACAAAAGTATAACTAAAAGGTATAAGAAGCTACACATGAAATAAACTAAACAATTCAGTCAAACATTCAAAGTCAGTGCTAGTAGGCTAACGTTACAACTGCAACGTACAGTTATAGCCTAAAAATATAAAGTAATGAAACTTCTCTTTGCCTTCAGTCTAAACGATTTGCCAGGGAACAAATTATAGATCCATGAGACCAAAGATCGGCCGTTACAAGACGAATTATAGCTGGAGACGCCACAGAGACATCAGAGCAGCGGCAGAAGGACTGGCTGAGGAAAGGCTGATCTCACCGGGTTAATGAGCGCCGCTGATCCACTGGAGCTCACAACTCCCAAAACACCAGATAAAATGTTCAAATAGGCACTCTATATATAAATAAACCACATATTTGAGCTTTAAACTACTACATTATCGACTGAAAAATTCTTAAAACTACGTTTTGTCACACATTAACAGTAGATTTTAACAAAAAACAGACTTGTAAACACAGCTCATGTCAGCCATTTCTCAACGAGACGAGCCGCTGGCAGAAGCCCCGCCCATGAGGAGAATCACATCTGTTGTGCAGTGAATGTCACGCGCGATTGAAGCGAGTAAACTCAAAATGTTCAAGTGTCCACCATCGCGCGAATCGCGTCCGGTGTGAACGCCACATAACAGTAATGATATAGTTCTAATAATCGTTCTGAATATGAAAGAATAGTCCACAGCACAGAGACACCACATCACTGGGATCCCGTTCAGAGGGAGTTTATCCAGCTGATGAACGACACAAACACTGACAGCCAATCAGAATCCATCCTGCTGTTACGAGCTCGAGCATTTAAAGCAACGGGCGATAAAACGTAATAATTTACCATAAGTTTTATTATAATTTTCTATAAATAAATAGCTGATAATAAACAGATTTCTAGTCTCTGGTTCCCCTAGACAGGAAGGGACTGGTGTAAAGGCTTTATGCTGGTAAATCTGATGTCATCGCTGCTGAAAATACAGCCTAACCCAGCGGACGGCCGTTACCGCAAGCCAGCGGTTATAGTTTATAATATGGATATTTCTCTTTCAAAAACGCATTCAGAAGGCCTTTATTAACCCTCTGGAGCCGTCTGGAGCACCTTTATAATGGTGGATGCACTTTTATCATTCACTCCCATTATAAAGCTGGGAAGAGCCAGGATAGTTTTAATATAACTCTGGACTGCTTCACAAACGAGGGTCAGTTCAACGCTGGGATTGCACAATTATAGTTTCTGAAATATTTTTAGAATGACATGCTTGTCGATGAGCTAAATCAACTCCACGCATCAGCTATGAGAGTCCTTGAGCAAGGCTCTTTGCTCTAGGGGGATTGTCCCTGTAATAAGTGGACTGTAAGTCGCTTTGGATAAAAGCATCTGCCAAACGCATAAATGACACGTCCAGATGCATGGTGACCGTGAGTCTCTCCATCAGTGTGCGACTCCGGTTTGAACATGTAAGGCTGAACACACTACTGACATTCCCCAGTTTTGTTGTTGCTGGAGTATCTGAGGCACGTACAGGCTCCGCCCTCTTCTGGAAAGGGGGCGGGGAGCAGCAGCTCATTTGCGTTTAAAGGGACACAGAAATGTTAAGTTTTTGCTCACCCCCAAATAGGGCCAAAATTCACATGCTTTAATAAATGATTTGAGCTGAAACTCCACACACACATTCTGGGGACTATACTACATCTGATGAAAAAGGGCCTTTAACACCTAAACCTGGAACCCAAGCCATATGTAAAGACCACAAGATCCCAGACACCTCACACCAGACCGGACGAAGCCACCCCCCAGCAACTCCATTCAGATCATGCTAAAGTGTCATGAAACCCCAGTGTTTTCACCAAGCCGATACTGAAGTGCCTTAAACTGCAGTTCATGGACTGGCCACTAGAGACAGACTCCAGAAGGAGCAGAATCTCTTTGAGCTCATGTTAAAATGCCCAACTTTACAGCAGAAGAACACATGTTTACAATCCACCTGTCACTCAGTCATCACATCACCTCAGCTCCGCCCACGTCCCGCCTCTTTGCCCTGCGTCATGTGACCCTGCGTGAAAACAAACTAACGCGGGAGAACATTTCAAACGTCTAAGGATATTTTCAGCACATTTAAGAGTTTCTGAACAAACCACACACAGACAGAATAAAGCATGTTCGATCTACATCGTCTTATTATCTCATGCGTAATACAGCGCTGTGATTGGGTTAAAGAGCTCATTCTCATGAATAATGCAGAGGACCGTCAGCCAATCACACACTCCGAAGGCACGCTTCTACCTCACACTCCGACACGTTGCTTCCACTTTGCTTTGCAACCCGGAAGAGCTAAATTGCTCAGAAAAATGCAAAAATAACCAATTTTGCTTTAATGTATGAGTGCGTTTAGTGTTTTCAGCGATGAATATCCGGTACACATCTGTTCACATCTATACACATCTGTTCACATCTATACACATCTGTTCACATCTGTTCACATCTATACACATCTGTTCACATCTATACACATCTGTTCACATCTATACACATCTGTTCACATCTATACACATCTGTTCACATCTGTTCACATCTATACACATCTGTTCACATCCATACACATCTGTTCACATCTATACACATCTGTTCACATCTATACACATCTGTTCACATCTATACACATCTGTTCACATCTATACACATCTGTTCACATCTATACACATCTGTTCACATCTATACACATCTGTTCACATCTATACACATCTGTTCACATCTATACACATCTGTTCACATCTGTTCACATCTATACACATCTGTTCACATCTATACACATCTGTTCACATCTATACACATCTGTTCACATCTATACACATCTATACACATCTGTTCACATCTATACACATCTGTTCACATCTATACACATCTGTTCACATCTATACACATCTATACACATCTATACACATCTATACACATCTGTTCACATCTATACACATCTGTTCACATCTATACACATCTATACACATCTATACACATCTGTTCACATCTATACACATCTATACACATCTGTTCACATCTATACACATCTGTTCACATCTGTTCACATCTGTCACATCTATACACATCTGTTCACATCTATACACATCTGTTCACATATATACACATCTGTTCACATCTGTACACATCTGTTCACATCTGTTCACATCTATACACATCTGTTCACATCTATACACATCTGTTCACATCTGTTCACATCTATACACATCTGTTCACATCTATACACATCTGTTCACATCTATAAACATCTGTTCACATCTATACACATCTGTTCACATCTGTACACATCTATACACATCTGTTCACATCTATACACCTGTTCACATCTATACACATCTGTCACATCTGTTCACATCTATACACATCTGTTCACATCTATACACATCTATACACATCTGTTCAGAACCGTCACATCTGTTCACATCTATACACATCTGTTCACATCTATACACATCTGTCACATCTGTTCACATCTATACACATCTGTTCACATCTATACACATCTGTTCACATCTATACACATCTGTTCACATCTGTTCACATCTATACACATCTGTTCACATCTGTTCACATCTATACACATCTGTTCACATCTGTTCACATCTATACACATCTGTTCACATCTATACACATCTGTTCACATCTATACACATCTGTTCACATCTATACACATCTATACACATCTGTTCACATCTATACACATCTGTTCACATCTATACACATCTGTTCACATCTATACACATCTATACACATCTGTTCACATCTGTTCACATCTATACACATCTGTTCACATCTATACACATCTGTTCACATCTATACACATCTATACACATCTGTTCACATCTATACACATCTGTTCACATCTATACACATCTGTTCACACATCTATACACATCTGTTCACATCTATACACATCTGTTCACATCTATACACATCTGTTCACATCTGTTCACATCTATACACATCTGTTCACATCTATACACATCTGTTCACATCTATACACATCTGTTCACATCTATACACATCTATACACATCTGTTCACATCTATACACATCTGTTCACATCTATACACATCTATACACATCTGTTCACATCTATACACATCTATACACATCTGTTCACATCTGTTCACATCTATACACATCTGTTCACATTAGGGGTGTAACGATTCTTTTTTTAACAACGATACGATTCGTATCACGATTTGAGGTTGTCGATACGATTCAAGGACGATATTGGTTCATTTAGAACGATACGATCCGAAACGATTCAGTGACTTGAAATCGATTCAGTAACTTTTTAGCCAAAAATTGTGTGACTGAAATAAATATCTGGATACTGGTCAGTGCAGGTGAAGTTTCCTAGATTCCTGTTGTTTCTTGTAAGGGAATACGGTATCAATTAATTATGGATATAAACAAACAAGTAAACAACAATTAATGGCAAATGCATTAAAATTTTATTTGAATAAAGTGCAACCAACAGTTTAGGTTGAATTAAAAGGAAGTTAACCTTTTCTGCTCTCATTTTCAATTTTCAATACATTTTCAATAAAAGCACAGTAAGTGCAACCAACATTTCAACAGTAGGTTAACCTGCTACTTCTGCTTTTGTTTTCCAACATAAAAATATTACAATATTAGTATAAAAAATAAAGTGCAACTAACTTCTCTTCAGGTTTAATTAATAGTAGGTTTACCTGCTATTTTTGCTGTTGTTTTACAACATTAAAATAATACAAATACAATATTAATATCAAAAATAAAGTGCAACCAACATTTCTTCAGGTTGAATAAACTGGCTGAAGCTGCTACTACTCTCAGTTTAATAAACAAACAATATTTAACAAAAGATAAAATGTAACCAACTACTCTTCAATGACTCTACAGATTTCTTTTTCAAAAATATCACCATGATCTGACCGCAGAACACTTCTCTGTGCGTTCACTATGTCTCCAGCAGTACTAAAAACTCGCTCTGCTGGCGCACTGGTGTCAGGAATGCACAGGTAACATTTAGCAAGGGTTGAAAGTACAGGTAAAACGTTACTAACTTAGCTCTTTCTCCTGGTGGCTTGATAATTTCTCGCACGTTGGCTTCTCTGTCATCCGCCATGCTATGTTTTGTTTTCTTACGCCCGTTTCACACATACTCCGTATGCGGTGCGTATTTTTTTCCGTACCCATGTTAACGGATTACAGCTTTCACACTGCGCGCGGATGCTGTCCGTCAGTCCGTTCCAGGTGCGGTGCGTCTGCAGCAGTCCGGCGATCGTTTCCGTACCGAGTCTATTTTTTGCTGTGCTGCACTGCGGAATTAAAGCGACAGCACATTGTTCGCTTTAAAATAAACATGTACTGACGCGAAAATCTAGTAATTTTAACACATATGCATATAATTTAAAATATACTCTGTTTCAAAGTCAACACATGGCTTTTTTTTCTCGGGTAAAGCAAGGAAACGACTCCTTACCTGGCATTTAGGGAAAAAAAATTGAAATAATGGAGAGCACGTACGTTCCTGGAGGTGGAAAAACAAAGGTCTTTATGACCTGCTTTTAAAAGGATTTAAAAATGAAAGAAAAGACGAGAGTCGGCTGTTTTTGTATATAGCCTATTGTAAGTTTCTAATTTAAAATGTTTATAGGCTATAAGTTATATTTAAATGTTTTGCCACTTGTGTGAGCTAAATCTAAAATATAGGCTATATAAATATAAAGTAGCCTAATGAATTGAATAAAACGTTGTTTAAATGTAGGCTACTACGTTAAAATGTGACATCTATGAAAGTGTAAACAAAGAGAATTGCAATTCTGACAAGCCATGTTCAGTAACAACTTTTGGATTTGAAATTTAAAAAAAAAAATGAATAAATGCTGTGTTTGTGGTATACAACCGCGGATCAGTTGCGCGCTGCAAACGCAGCATATATGAAAGCACAACAGCGCGTGCTGCTCCTGCACCGCATACGCACCGCAACACGCACCGCATACGCACTGCAGACGGAGTATGTGTGAAACGGGCGTAAGCGCTGCTGCTGGTGCGTGCGTTGCGATGATGTCACAGATAGGCAGACTTAATCGAGTAACGTTTAACGCCTTTATCATTAAAAGTGCTAAGAAAAAACATCCATATAAAGTCTGACGTGCTTAAATCCAAAGCGTTATTTCCTATGATCGATACAATCGATTGATTACCTTTTAAAACGATGTTAGATCGATATATGTCGTCCGGAAGGCCATCTTGCCGAGCACAGATCGATGTAGTTAGATCATAGGAAAATAAATCGATACATCGATGTAGTAGATGAATCGTTACACCCCTAGTTCACATCTATACACATCTGTTCACATCTATACACATCTGTTCACATCTATACACATCTGTTCACATCTATACACATCTGTTCACATCTATACACATCTGTTCACATCTATACACATCTGTTCACATCTGTTCACATCTATACACATCTGTTCACATCTATACACATCTATACACATCTGTTCACATCTGTTCACATCTATACACATCTGTTCACATCTGTTCACATCTGTCACATCTGTTCACATCTGTCACATCTGTTCACATCTATACACATCTGTTCACATCTATACACATCTGTTCACATCTATACACATCTGTTCACATCTATACACATCTGTTCACATCTGTTCACATCTATACACATCTGTTCACATCTATACACATCTGTTCACATCTATACACATCTGTTCACATCTGTTCACATCTATACACATCTGTTCACATCTGTTCACATCTATACACATCTGTTCACATCTGTTCACATCTATACACATCTGTTCACATCTATACACATCTGTTCACATCTATACACATCTGTTCACATCTATACACATCTGTTCACATCTATACACATCTATACACATCTGTTCACATCTATACACATCTGTTCACATCTATACACATCTATACACATCTGTTCACATCTATACACATCTGTTCACATCTGTTCACATCTATACACATCTGTTCACATCTGTTCACATCTATACACATCTGTTCACATCTGTTCACATCTATACACATCTGTTCACATCTATACACATCTGTTCACATCTATACACATCTGTTCACATCTATACACATCTGTTCACATCTATACACATCTGTTCACATCTGTTCACATCTGTTCACATCTATACACATCTGTTCACATCTATACACATCTATACACATCTGTTCACATCTGTTCACATCTATACACATCTGTTCACATCTGTTCACATCTGTTCACATCTATACACATCTGTTCACATCTATACACATCTATACACATCTGTTCACATCTGTTCACATCTATACACATCTGTTCACATCTGTTCACATCTGTCACATCTGTTCACATCTGTCACATCTGTTCACATCTATACACATCTGTTCACATCTATACACATCTGTTCACATCTATACACATCTGTTCACATCTATACACATCTGTTCACATCTGTTCACATCTATACACATCTGTTCACATCTATACACATCTGTTCACATCTATACACATCTGTTCACATCTGTTCACATCTATACACATCTGTTCACATCTGTTCACATCTATACACATCTGTTCACATCTGTTCACATCTATACACATCTGTTCACATCTATACACATCTGTTCACATCTATACACATCTGTTCACATCTATACACATCTATACACATCTGTTCACATCTATACACATCTATACACATCTGTTCACATCTATACACATCTGTTCACATCTATACACATCTATACACATCTGTTCACATCTATACACATCTGTTCACATCTGTTCACATCTATACACATCTGTTCACATCTGTTCACATCTATACACATCTGTTCACATCTGTTCACATCTATACACATCTGTTCACATCTATACACATCTGTTCACATCTGTTCACATCTATACACATCTGTTCACATCTGTTCACATCTATACACATCTGTTCACATCTGTTCACATCTATACACATCTGTTCACATCTATACACATCTGTTCACATCTGTTCACATCTATACACATCTGTTCACATCTGTTCACATCTATACACATCTGTTCACATCTATACACATCTGTCACATCTGTTCACATCTGTCACATCTATACACATCTGTTCACATCTGTTCACATCTGTCACATCTATACACATCTGTCACATCTGTTCACATCTGTCACATCTATACACATCTATACACATCTGTTCACATCTATACACATCTATACACATCTGTTCACATCTATACACATCTATACACATCTGTTCACATCTATACACATCTATACACATCTGTTCACATCTATACACATCTGTTCACATCTATACACATCTATACACATCTATACACATCTGTTCACATCTATACACATCTATACACATCTGTTCACATCTATACACATCTATACACATCTGTTCACATCTATACATATCTGTTCACATCTATACACATCTGTTCACATCTATACACATCTGTTCACATCTATACACATCTATACACATCTGTTCACATCTGTTCACATCTATACACATCTATACACATCTGTTCACATCTATACACATCTGTTCACATCTATACACATCTGTTCACATCTATACACATCTGTTCACATCTATACACATCTGTTCACATCTATACACATCTATACACATCTGTTCACATCTATACACATCTGTTCACATCTATACACATCTGTTCACATCTATACACATCTGTTCACATCTATACACATCTATACACATCTGTTCACATCTATACACATCTATACACATCTGTTCACATCTATACACATCTGTTCACATCTATACACATCTGTTCACATCTGTTCACATCTGTTCACATCTGTTCACATCTATACACATCTGTTCACATCTGTTCACATCTATACACATCTGTTCACATCTATACACATCTGTTCACATCTGTTCACATCTGTTCACATCTATACACATCTGTTCACATCTATACACATCTATACACATCTGTTCACATCTGTTCACATCTATACACATCTATACACATCTGTTCACATCTGTTCACATCTATACACATCTGTTCACATCTATACACATCTATACACATCTGTTCACATCTATACACATCTGTTCACATCTGTTCACATCTGTTCACATCTGTTCACATCTATACACATCTGTTCACATCTGTCACATCTATACACATCTGTTCACATCTATACACATCTGTTCACATCTATACACACATCTGTTCACATCTATACACACATCTGTTCACATCTATACACATCTGTTCACATCTATACACATCTGTTCACATCTATACACACATCTGTTCACATCTATACACATCTGTTCACATCTATACACATCTGTTCACATCTGTTCACATCTGTCACATCTATACACATCTGTTCACATCTATACACATCTGTTCACATCTGTTCACATCTATACACATCTGTTCACATCTATACACATCTGTTCACATCTATACACACATCTGTTCACATCTATACACACATCTGTTCACATCTATACACATCTGTTCACATCTATACACACATCTGTTCACATCTATACACACATCTGTTCACATCTATACACATCTGTTCACATCTATACACATCTGTTCACATCTGTCACATCTATACACATCTGTTCACATCTATACACATCTGTTCACATCTATACACATCTGTTCACATCTGTTCACATCTATACACACATCTGTTCACATCTATACACATCTGTTCACATCTGTTCACATCTGTCACATCTATACACATCTGTTCACATCTATACACATCTGTTCACATATATACACATCTGTTCACATCTGTACACATCTGTTCACATCTGTTCACATCTATACACATCTGTTCACATCTATACACATCTGTTCACATCTGTTCACATCTATACACATCTGTTCACATCTATACACATCTGTTCACATCTATAAACATCTGTTCACATCTATACACATCTGTTCACATCTATACACATCTGTTCACATCTGTACACATCTATACACATCTGTTCACATCTATACACCTGTTCACATCTATACACATCTGTCACATCTGTTCACATCTATACACATCTGTTCACATCTATACACATCTATACACATCTGTTCAGAACCGTCACATCTGTTCACATCTATACACATCTGTTCACATCTATACACATCTGTCACATCTGTTCACATCTATACACATCTGTTCACATCTATACACATCTGTTCACATCTATACACATCTGTTCACATCTATACACATCTGTTCACATCTGTTCACATCTATACACATCTGTTCACATCTGTTCACATCTATACACATCTGTTCACATCTATACACATCTGTTCACATCTATACACATCTGTTCACATCTATACACATCTATACACATCTGTTCACATCTATACACATCTGTTCACATCTATACACATCTGTTCACATCTATACACATCTGTTCACATCTATACACATCTGTTCACATCTGTTCACATCTATACACATCTGTTCACATCTGTTCACATCTATACACATCTGTTCACATCTGTTCACATCTATACACATCTGTTCACATCTATACACATCTGTTCACATCTATACACATCTGTTCACATCTATACACATCTGTTCACATCTATACACATCTGTTCACATCTATACACATCTGTTCACATCTGTTCACATCTATACACATCTGTTCACATCTGTTCACATCTATACACATCTGTTCACATCTATACACATCTGTTCACATCTGTTCACATCTATACACATCTGTTCACATCTGTTCACATCTATACACATCTGTTCACATCTATACACATCTGTCACATCTGTGCACATCTGTCACATCTATACACATCTGTTCACATCTGTCACATCTATACACATCTGTCACATCTGTTCACATCTGTCACATCTATACACATCTATACACATCTGTTCACATCTATACACATCTATACACATCTGTTCACATCTATACACATCTATACACATCTGTTCACATCTATACACATCTGTTCACATCTATACACATCTGTTCACATCTATACACATCTATACACATCTATACACATCTGTTCACATCTATACACATCTATACACATCTGTTCACATCTATACACATCTATACACATCTGTTCACATCTATACACATCTGTTCACATCTATACACATCTGTTCACATCTATACACATCTATACACATCTGTTCACATCTATACACATCTGTTCACATCTATACACATCTATACACATCTGTTCACATCTATACACATCTATACACATCTGTTCACATCTATACACATCTGTTCACATCTGTTCACATCTGTTCACATCTGTTCACATCTATACACATCTGTTCACATCTGTTCACATCTATACACATCTGTTTACATCTATACACATCTGTTCACATCTGTTCACATCTGTTCACATCTATACACATCTGTTCACATCTATACACATCTATACACATCTGTTCACATCTGTTCACATCTGTTCACATCTATACACATCTGTTCACATCTATACACATCTATACACATCTGTTCACATCTATACACATCTGTTCACATCTGTTCACATCTGTTCACATCTGTTCACATCTATACACATCTGTTCACATCTGTCACATCTATACACATCTGTTCACATCTATACACATCTGTTCACATCTATACACACATCTGTTCACATCTATACACACATCTGTTCACATCTATACACATCTGTTCACATCTATACACATCTGTTCACATCTATACACACATCTGTTCACATCTATACACATCTGTTCACATCTATACACATCTGTTCACATCTGTTCACATCTGTCAAATCTATACACATCTGTTCACATCTATACACATCTGTTCACATCTATACACATCTGTTCACATCTATACACATCTGTTCACATCTATACACACATCTGTTCACATCTATACACACATCTGTTCACATCTATACACATCTGTTCACATCTATACACATCTGTTCACATCTATACACACATCTGTTCACATCTATACACACATCTGTTCACATCTATACACATCTGTTCACATCTATACACATCTGTTCACATCTGTCACATCTATACACATCTGTTCACATCTATACACATCTGTTCACATCTATACACATCTGTTCACATCTGTTCACATCTATACACACATCTGTTCACATCTATACACACATCTGTTCACATCTATACACATCTGTTCACATCTGTTCACATCTGTCACATCTATACACATCTGTTCACATCTGTTCACATCTATACACATCTGTTCACATATATACACATCTGTTCACATCTGTACACATCTGTTCACATCTGTTCACATCTATACACATCTGTTCACATCTATACACATCTGTTCACATCTGTTCACATCTGTTCACATCTATACACATCTGTTCACATCTATAAACATCTGTTCACATCTATACACATCTGTTCACATCTATACACATCTGTTCACATCTGTACACATCTATACACATCTGTTCACATCTATACACATCTGTTCACATCTATACACATCTGTCACATCTGTTCACATCTATACACATCTGTTCACATCTATACACATCTATACACATCTGTTCAGAACCGTCACATCTGTTCACATCTATACACATCTGTTCACATCTATACACATCTGTCACATCTGTTCACATCTATACACATCTGTCACATCTGTTCAAATCTGTTCACATCTATACACATCTGTTCACATCTATACACACATCTGTTCACATCTATACACATCTGTTCACATCTGTTAAAATCTATACACATCTGTCACATCTGTCATATCTATACACATCTGTCACATCTGTTCACATCTGTTCACATCTATACACATCTGTTCACATCTGTTCACATCTATACACATCTGTTCACATCTATACACATCTGTTCACATCTATACACATCTGTTCACATCTGTCACATCTGTTCACATCTATACACATCTGTTCACATCTATACACATCTGTCACATCTGTTCACATCTAAACGCATCTGTCACATCTGTTCACATCTATACACATCTGTTCACATCTGTTCACATCTATACACATCTGTTCACATCTATACACATCTGTTCACATCTGTCACATCTGTTCACATCTATACACATCTGTTCACATCTATACACATCTGTCACATCTGTTCACATCTAAACGCATCTGTCACATCTGTTCACATCTATACACATCTGTTCACATCTATACACATCTGTCACATCTCTTCACATCTATACACATCTGTTCACATCTATACACATCTGTCACATCTGTTCACATCTATACACATCTGTTCACATCTGTACACATCTGTTCACATCTATACACATCTGTTCACATCTATACACATCTGTTCACATCTATACACATCTATACACATCTGTTCACATCTATACACATCTATACACATCTGTTCACATCTATACACATCTGTCACATCTGTTCACATCTGTCACATCTATACACATCTGTCACATCTGTTCACATCTATACACATCTGTTCACATCTGTCACATCTATACACATCTGTTCACATCTATACACATCTGTTCACATCTATACACATCTGTTCACATCCGTCACATCTGTTCACATCTATACACATCTGTTCACATCTGTTCACATCTATACACATCTGTCACATCTGTTCACATCTGTCACATCTATACACATCTGTTCACATCTGTCACATCTTTACACATCTGTCACATCTGTTCACATCTGTCACATCTATACACATCTGTTCACATCTATACACATCTGTCACATCTGTTCACATCTATACACATCTGTTCACATCTGTCACATCTATACACATCTGTTCACATCTATACACATCTGTTCACATCTATACACATCTGTTCACATCCGTCACATCTGTTCACATCTATACACATCTGTTCACATCTGTTCACATCTATACACATCTGTCACATCTGTTCACATCTGTCACATCTATACACATCTGTTCACATCTGTCACATCTATACACATCTGTCACATCTGTTCACATCTGTCACATCTATACACATCTGTTCACATCTATAAACATCTGTTCACATCTATACACATCTGTTCACATCTATACACATCTGTTCACATCTATACACATCTGTTCACATCTGTTCACATCTGTCACATCTATACACATCTGTTCACATCTGTTCACATCTATACACATCTGTTCACATCTATACACATCTGTTCACATCTGTCACATCTATACACATCTGTTCACATCTGTTCACATCTATACACATCTGTCCACATCTATACACATCTGTTCATATATATACACATCTGTTCACATCTGTTCACATCTATACACATCTATTCACATCTATAAACATCTATACACATCTGTTCACATCTATACACATCTGTTCACATCTATACACATCTGTTCACATCCGTCACATCTGTTCACATCTATACACATCTGTTCACATCTGTTCACATCTATACACATCTGTCACATCTGTTCACATCTGTCACATCTATACACATCTGTTCACATCTGTTCACATCTGTCACATCTATACACATCTGTCACATCTGTTCACATCTGTTCACATCTATACACATCTGTTCACATCTATAAACATCTGTTCACATCTATACACATCTGTTCACATCTATACACATCTGTTCACATCTATACACATCTGTTCACATCTATACACATCTGTTCACATCTGTTCACATCTGTCACATCTATACACATCTGTTCACATCTGTTCACATCTATACACATCTGTTCACATCTATACACATCTGTTCACATCTGTCACATCTATACACATCTGTTCACATCTGTTCACATCTATACACATCTGTTCACATCTATACACATCTGTCACATCTGTTCACATTTATACACATCTGTCACATCTGTTCACATCTATACACATCTGTTCACATCTATACACATCTGTCACATCTTTTCACATCTGTTCACATCTATGCACATCTGTTCACATCTATACACATCTGTTCACATCTGTTAAAATCTATACACATCTGTCACATCTATACACATCTGTTCACATCTATACACATCTATACACATCTGTTCACATCTATACACATCTGTTCACATCTGTTCACATCTGTTCACATCTATACACATCTATACACATCTATACACATCTGTTCACATCTATACACATCTGTTCACATCTATACACATCTGTTCACATCTGTACACATCCGTCACATCTGTTCACATCTGTTCACATCTGTTCACATCTATACACATCAGTTCTATACACATCTGTCACATCTATACACATCTGTTCACATCTATACACATCTGTTCACATCTATACACATCTGTTCTATACACATCTGTTCACATCTATACACATCTGTTCACATCTGTTCACATCTGTTCTATTCACATCTGTTCACATCTATACACATCTGTTCTATACACATCTGTTCACATCTATACACATCTGTTCTATACACATCTGTTCACATCTAGACACATCCGTCACATCTGTTCACATCCGTCACATCTGTTCACATCTATACACATCTGTTCTAT
>NC_137114.1:3659143-3669143 GCF_949357685.1 Gobio gobio
CCACCAGGACTTGTACAGTTTTATAAAAGCTATTCATTACTTGTTGTAAAGTGTAAGAATCACCTCAGAAAAATACATTCTTCTGTCAGGCGCAGTTAAAGCCTCAGACAAACTCTGTCAAGATGAGATGCTGTAGCCAGGCTATGACTGTCATTATTCCAACATCATGTTCATAACATGTTACGAAATAAAAAGATTAATACCTCAGAAAAATGAACTTTCCTCTCTTGTCAACATTATCCTGGTGTGAGCGCTCACACACTCTTCAGTTGCGCTGTATATCAGTCACAGAAAGACTCACAGTAATCGGATCAGGTTGTTTACATGTGGGATTTTTCGTTTGATCGGTTCATGAAAAGGTTTATCCCACCCCTCTCAAACCCATTACACTTTCATTCGGTTTGGCCATTTTTATCCCGATTGAGGTGTTTATATTGAGGTGTTTATATTGAGGTGTTTATATTGAGGTGTTTATATTTAGGTGTTTATATTGAGGTGTTTATATGGAGCATTTTCATTCGGATTGGACTTTTAAACCGATTACAGAGCTCCATGTAAACGCACCTACTGACTCCAGCTGCAGTCCACTCTCTGTGAATCTCCCCCGCATTTTTGAATGGGTTTTGTTTCACAATCCTCTCCAGGGTGCGGTTATCCCTATTGCCTGTACACTTTTGTCTAGCACATCTTTTCCTTCCCTTCGCCTCTCTATTAATGTGCTTGGACACAGAGCTCTGTGAACAGCCAGCCTCTTTTGCAATGACCTTTTGTGTCACGCCCTCCTTGTGCAAGGGGTCAAAGGTCGTCTTTTGGTCTTCCCCATGATTGTGTCGCCTACAGAACTAGACTGAGAGACCATTAAAGGCCTTTGCAGGTGTTTGGAGTTCATCAGCTGATTAGAGTGTGTCTTTAATATTTAACCTTTTCACAATATTATAATTTTCTGAAATACTGAATTTGGGATTTGTCAGTTATAATCATCAAAATTAAAAGAAATAAACTTTTGAAATATATCAGTCTGTGTGTAATGAATGAATATAATATACAAGTTTCACTTTTTGAATGGAATTAGTGAAATAAATCAACTTTTTGATGATATTCTAATTATATGACCAGCACCTGTAGTTGTTGTGTTGCTGTAGTCACTGACCTCAGGGGCCCGTTTCAGAAAGGAGGTTAAGTGAAAACTCTGAGTATGTTAACCCTGAAATAAGGGAAACTCTGGGTTTTCTGTTTCAGAATGGGAGGTATGTCAAACCCGAGAAAGCAGGGTAAGCCAAGCCCGTTTCTGAAAGAGAGGTAACTTATACTCAGAGTCAGTTACCAGGGTAACTTACTCTATGAACCTAACCTGGTCAGGAGCAGGTTTCCTTTGGTAAACCCAGAGTTTCTTTTGTTCTCCTCCCCTTTTTAAAGCACCAGCAGTGTTTAAATACTTTATTCATTCATTCAAACTGCACAAATTCTTTTCTTACTGTATTTTGGTCGTATTTCAAGTATAAATATCAAAAAATTATAAATTTAATCTAAATGTAAAGTAAGCGAAGTTTACTTAAAACAAATTAAATTATCTGCCACTTGACAAAAATACAAAGTAAGAAAAGCATTCTTTGCAGGAACATTCATTAATCATATTTTGATCATGAGGACACTGTCAAAGTGACAAAAATGGCATGTCCTTTTATACAGGAAGGATCCTGATGTTCACTTGATAAACCTCTAGAAGTATCCCTGATAATTAGAGTTTCCTTTAGGATTTCCAGTGGTTGGACGCATTTATGACACTCATATACCCATTATCACACTTTCTGAAAACTGATTACTGTATGGAATGGAAGGATGCTGCCAGATGGTAGTACGAGATATATGGCATAACCACCACCACAGCTGTTAAATACATTTATTAAAATGTTTTTATAGTCATCTTTATTTCCTACAAATACTTTATTATTTTTCCTGTGTTAATATTCTTCCTCCATCTCCTCTTCATCTGTCAGTGGTGCTGGTGTTTGGCTGGCCTGAGTAGAAGTCAAATGTTAATGTCATTACCCTGATTAATAAATGTAACAGGTGTGATCAGAGAACATTTCATTATGTGAAAAGAGCATAGACCCTTTTCACATTTCTGGGTTTCCGAAGCTGAAGTCGTCATAGTTGGGTTAACTCTTATAGCGGTGAATGAGAGAATACATTAAATATATATTTTTGTGTCTCCACAAGAAAAACTCCACAATAGTGATTTCACAACTTTCAAAAAGAGGGAAAAAATAGAGTGATTTTGATAACGGAAGTGAAAAGAGAGAAAGATATAATTTTTCACCATCACTCCCATAGACACTGTATTAGAAACACTCTCACAGCAGCGGTAACTTGATTTTTGTAATTTGATGCAAAAGTAATATAATACAAAGTATTAGTGTTATAAATGTACATACATTAAAAAAAAATAATAAAAAAAACTATATTGATGACCATTAAAACACGTCATCACTGTGAAAAGGGTCTATATGGGAAAAGTTGCTGCACATTGGACACTGAATTATATTTATTTAATATGTCAAATGTTTGTAAAGTCATTAAACCTACACCCATGAACATTTTATGCTTAAAGCTTTAGGTTTTTTTTTCTTTAATTTTTAGCTGCTGCCACATTCTTTGTTTGTCTTTTGGATACCATGAAAATTAAACTTAATTCAAATAATTAAGAATTAAACTTGTGTATTGACCCGGAAGTATGCAAACGTCTTTTTGTTGGGTGCTGTTGCCATGGTGAATCGTAATTTCGGAGCTCCATTGATCGTGGCTTTTCATAGTTGGAGTGCATGAGCTTAACTCAGAGTCAGTCTATTCAGAGTTGATTGAACGACCTCAATTCAGCTGTTCTGAAACCCAAAACTTAGAGTTTCCCATCTCAGAGTAAGTCAACTCAGAGTTCAGGTTTAAACTCAGAGTTGGTTGAACCTCCTTACTGAAACGGGCCCCAGGCCTGCACATGTGATACTCCGCCTTCATGTGTGTGTGTGTGTGTCCTTCACATGTACAGACAGGTGCCAATCATCCTCATCACTGTAGGTCCAGCACACGCGTGTTATCATATCAAGTGTTTCTGCTGTAGTGGAATGAGTTTTGATCATTCTCAGCTTTTGTATGAAGTGATGACCTTCACATTAAACTTTATATTTCTGTCAATAAACTGACTAATAAACCAAGCTCGTGTCTACAGATTGAGGAGGGGGCGGGGCTTCTCTGAGGCAGTGGGCGGAGTCGGCAGAGAATGGACCGGCTCCAGTGATCAACACTCTTTTATTATTACAGCTCACAGGTTTATCACTGTTGGCAGTCAACTCACCATTAGAGCAGTTTCTCATGATTATTAATGTTCAAAACACGCTTCATGATGGGAGGAGCTTGTGTTTGTCCCACCCAATCCGGCTCAGCTCTACTGTGTGTGTGTGTGTGTGAGATTCTACATGAGCTATACTGGGTCAACACCAGTCAGGGGGAGGGGCCTGTTTCCTGACTCCGCCCATATATGTGACGTCACACTTCAGAACAAGAACAAATGTAGGGGCGGGGCTTGAGTGTGTCTGAGGGGAATTGATTGGACGGTTGTGGTTTGCTATTGGCTGATCTCATGTGAGTGACAGGTGGCCTCAAGGTTAATAACACAATGATAAACCACTTAAAATAAACACTGCAATATTCCATTAAAACACACAAGATGTTGGTTTCAGAGTGCCTTTAACTTGTCAAGTGCTTCAGTCTGTTATCAACATAAACAGTTTATTATTATTATTATTTTAGGCTAACAAACAAATCACTGAATGTTCAAAGTGCAGCTGCTCATATTCAGCCCAGTCCTGGAGGTCAATAGTTCAGGCCCATCTGAAGCGCCGGCCTCAGGTTAGGGTCTGGCCCGCAGGCTCATGAGCACCGCTCCGCCGCAGAGCAGCAGCAGCGTCACCGTGAGCTCCGTCACCTTCCCCTGCCTCCAGCGCCGGTAGTTCAGCTCCTGCTGCCGCCGGCGGAGCTCCTCGCGCTGCCTCAGCTCGCGCTCCCGCTCCAGCTGCTCGCCGTAGTGCGCCTGGTAGAACGCGTCGAAGTCGAAGTGCGCGTTGCCGCCGCGGTGTGCCGCGCGCGGAGGCCGCCGGTCGGACGCGTCTGAGGAGGGGGACGGTCTCCCGGCGCTCTGCACGTCCGTCTGGCTGAGTGTGCCGCGGTCGTACTTCCAGCGGAGGCCGCTGCTGCCGAGCACACTGTAGGCCTCCGCCACCAGCGCGAAGCTCCGCGCCGCCTCCTCCTCGCCGCGGTTCCGGTCCGGGTGGTGCAGGAACGACTGTTTATAGTAGGCGCTCTTGATCTGCGCCTGCGTGGCGCTCGGGGACACTCTCAGGATGTCGTAATAGGCGGTCGGGCTGCGGTGGAGCGGCGCGGAGGAGTCAGCGGCGGAGCTGTGATGAGCGCGCGTCCGCAGCGCGTGAAGAGCGCGGAGTGAGTGAGCTCCTCTCCTCACACAGCCGCCGACCTCCGCCATGACCACAGTGCGCCCGACCTCACATCCGGCAACACACCGCCGACGAACCAATCAGGGACAGCATACACAGGAAACCGCCTACTATTGGCCAAACAGATCTTCTTCTTGGCTTCACAACACTTTTAGTCGCATTACCGCCTCCTGCTGGTTAACATCGGACAACTTTATTCACAAATATATCTCCTGAATACCTATATTTGCATTTAATTCTTTCCTTTTCAGAGTTTTCTTTCATTATTATACATTGGGTATCATTATAAACATGCTAATGAGGTAAACAAACACAGAACCAAAAACCCAGAAGTTTTTATAAGCTGTCGACCCAAAAAACGAGCGTGAAGAAATTATAACAAGGAGTATAAAAACATATTTCTGTTTTTTAGCTTGTTTGCTGTACACTTTGTCACATAGCAGCTTTTAGACATTGTTCTGTTTTTGTTATAAGTCCGAAATGAGAGCGTTTGATTGCCGCCATATTGCGCAATGGAAATTAAATATCGAGCTACATTAAAAAATGAATAAAACTTTCGGTTATAAGGGGAAAAGACAACTTTCAGTTCAGCATTTCCTGTAACATTTATTTTATTTCTCCCAACGTTCGATTTATTTATTTAATAATTATCTCCTCGCACATTTAATTATCTATTTATGCAGGAATATGTAGATTTATGTATGTATTTTTTTTTACATATATATTTATGTAGAATTGTGGATTAATTAACTAACTAGTTTGTTTATTTGTGCATATATGTATTGTTTTTTCAGGCTTCGTCCTCCATATAAAGTGAGAAACAGCTGTTGACGCATTTGTTTTTTGAATGTACTTTTTTTTTTTTATCTTTAATTTCAGTAAAGATTAAATATTATTTTACATTAAAGGATATAATTGTACTATATTATGAAAACAATGTTAACAAAGGGTCTTGAATAATTGATGTATACTGCTGGCAAAATTGTATATGCAACCGCCATTAAAAGTAAAAGAAGAAGAAGAAGAAGAAGAGTCCTGGAGCCAGATCGGTCGGTCGGCAAGCACTAAAGAACCAAGAGAAACCGGATCAAATGACAGAAAATCCAAGGGACTGGTACAAAGAAACATTACATCAGTTCATCAGGCACAAGTCCAGTTTCCAGGCCATGGTTGTGAACACAAATGTAAAGTCGAGGATGATACTTTAGTAGTGAAGAAAGCGAACTTTGTGGGTTTGATTTGTCACACTATCAATGTTGCATCACAGTTAAAGAAGAAAAGCGGCAGAATGAAGGCTATAGTTGAAGAGCAGGAACATTCCTTGACATGAGAGATGTCAGATCAGACACATGTGTTGCTAACAGTCACTGAAAATGCAGAAAATACACAAGCGGAGGGTTAAAACAATAATTATGGGACTACACATATTACAGTGGAACGCCAGAAGACTAATAGCTAGAATTAAAAAAATACATCCATGAATTAGATGTCGTTCCAGATGTAGTGTGTGTACAAGAGACTTGGTTAAGAGCACAATTAGATTTTGTAATACCAGGATTTAGTTCTATAAGTTATTATAGACCTAATAATCACTTTTCTTAAGGATGGGTTGGCCTATAGGGACGTTCCCTGCGTGTGTAATAGTTGAGATCTATAGTACAAGGGAAGAGGGAAATATTAAGTTGATTAATTTCTATAATCCATGGAAAAAAATTAGATTACCATTATCATGTCAATCACAGTACTGACCAAATGACCAACCTTAACCAATGAAATAAGCTGCAGGGCGGCTGATCAGGGCATCAGGTTAGTAAAGTCAAAGTTATTTACCTAAGTTTTCCTACCTTTGAATTATGTTTTCCTGACATTTATATGAGCCTGATTTCGATACATAAATATTGTCGAGATTGGAAAACAACATTTTTATTCAAGTTCTGAATATATCATAGACCTATTAATATATTTTTTTATATCGCCTAGACAGCGTGCAAAGAGCGTTCCCTTTATAATAAAAGCTGTCACTCATTCAATGAAAGCAATCTCACAAAGTTCCGTTATATTAATCAGTGAAGCTAACGACGCAATTAATCTCTTATACATATTTACATTTATGCATTTGGCAGACGCTTTTATCCAAAGCGACTTATACTGCATTCAAGGTACACATTTTACATTCTTGTCTTTTTTTTGCTAGCGCCACGCTCTACTGTTTGAGCTACAGGAAAGTTTTGTAGACATATGTCTACACTTAGAGAGGATTAGCGCACCTGCAGACCTCGGCACTGGACAAAAAGTCGAGCGGTGAGTGGATTCTAAATTCAACACCTGTGATTGGCCATTGCATTCAAGAAATCAACAAACATGTCTGTGATTAGCTACATTACTCACCGCAGCAAATACCCATACCCTCTGTTAATCACATAATTTAGCTAATGTTAGCTAAAGTTACTACAAATGCTAGCAAGTGAATTAAAAAAAGGTACCGCAAGCATTACAGATACACTTACATTATGAGTATTTTTCAGATCATTTAGTAAATGTATGTGAGTGGTATGTCAAGAGTGATTCTAACATAGGAAGTGACCACTTTCCAGTTCTCACTATATTTCATACAAACGTATTCGAGAAGGAAGTATAATAAACAGATGGTGTTTTGACTGCGGAAAATGTAGATCATGCTATGAGAAGCCAGTAAACTTGGTTAAGTTAGAAGGAGACAGAGGAATCCACAAAGCAAGATGGAGGTCGCAGGTTATCGCAGAACAGAGAGGATTATTGACTAACATTCAAAGTGGATTTCCAAAAGAACTGATGCTCTAGAAAAAAAATACAAGTCTGTCCGTATTAAAAGTTGTAGGGAACAGGCGGGAAGAAATTATTTTGACAAGACTCGGAGCGGATCGCAATGGCACCTTGTTTTTAATGGGCAAAAGAAATAATGAAAACTGTGGGACTAAAGCAAATGTTGAACATGTCCTTTTGCAATGTATGTGTAAAGAAGGGTTTCATGAGGCAGGGAGAGGGGATAAGAGTCACCAGAGGCACTATTTACATTCATTAAAGACAGGGTTGATGAGCAGAATATGATACAATTTATTTATTATTAAATAACATGATGTTACACACTCCTGTACAGTAGCGGTATGCACCTTAAAGTTGTTTACAATCCGCCATTAACCAAGAGAAGAAGAAGAGTCACGGAGCCCGTCGCCCGCGGATGACGTCATCAGCGCTGGCCACACACTCTTCTCCGCGTGTGTGTGTGTTTATACAGTAGTGCTGCTGTGAAGGATCTGTAATAGCGGGTTTCTTCTCAGTCGCTATCATCATGTCTTCAAGCTGCCGTAGACCCGAGCATATGGCACCGCCGGAGGTGGTGAGTGAACACACACACACACACACACACACACAGTTGTTGATCCGCCGTATTGGCTGTAGATCGCCGAGGTGTCACACATTTCCGTCGTTTCTGTGTCCAGTGTCTCCTCATGAGTGTGATGAGGGCTAGATTATCCGGTTATTGATCATGATCATCACAGCGATGGTCTTACATGAAAAATACTATAGTATATTGTAGTAAAATTACTCTAGTAAATACTATAGTGTTTTTGAACCATACTATAGTAAAGAGACCACAGTAAATTGTAGTATATTATAGTATTTACTACACTTTACTGTAGTATATTTACTATAGTATGGTTCAAAAACACTATAGTATTTACTATAGTATTTTTTCATGTGGGTTGGCATCAGGAAACTATAAAGACATTCAGTTTGAGGTCATTTAGGATTAACCTTTCAGTGTTAGGACACAGATGTCATTTGATTAGCAACACTGTCTTATTAGTGTATTACATGACAAAATCATGTTTTCATAGCATAAAGGCCCTTCCCCTGGTGAACTCCACTGGATCTGAATGATCTGGGTTGGCCCATGTTTTGTTCTCCAGGATCAGGATCATCTACTTTTGTGCTGTTTTAAAGCAGAACCGGATTGGATCAGCCTGATCCGGTACACACTGCTCTACGGAGGCCCTATAGGGACATGCTGAGGGATGACCTGTTGTAAAGGTTATCCTTCTGCTGGATCAGGATATTCCTGATTATTTTGAATCCCAATCTAAAAAGTTTTGAATAACACATAAGAACCGCTCATTAATGTAGGCCTGCTGGATGTGTGTGTGTGTGTGTGTGTGTGTGTGTGTGTGTGTGTGTGTGTGTGTGTGTCATACACTAATGCTTGTGGTTGTGTTCACATGTGCAGTTCTACAATGAGGAAGAGGCCAAGAAGTACTCCCAGAAGTGAGTAGATGGAGCGCTGTGTGTGTGTGTGTGTGTGTGTGTGTGTGTGTGTGTGTGTGTGTGTGTGTGTGTGTGTGTGTGAGAGAGTGTGAGAGATTGGTATCAAAGAGCACACCCCGGTTCCTCACCGGCGACGAGTGTGTGTGTGTGAGAGAATAATAATCGCATTTTAAATCGCAATCACAATTTTAACCAGAATAATCACAATTAGATATTTTCCCCAAATCGTGCAGCCCTAAATTAAAATGTTGCAATGCTCTGTCTGATGTGATGCTGTAGTAGACGCTGTATGGTTATAATGTTCTTCCTAATATTATCAATCTTACATGTGAAGAAGTTCATAAAGTCATTACTGCTGTGCTGTTTACAATCATCAGAAGTTGAAGCTTTATTTTTGGTTAATTTAGCCACTGTATGGAATAAATACCTCGGGTTGTGTTTGTTTTCTTCCAAGAGAGTCGAGAAATAAGCAGATCTAGCAGTTTTTCTGAATGCGATCATGCTCTCTTTCCATTAAATGCGAAAGACCTCATATTTTTCCTCCAGCTGTGCAGAATCCGCTCAAATATTCCCGATATTATATTTGGCCACATGACCTCCTGTTTAGCCTATGGAGTGATTTATGCTCATATAATGGCCTATATGTCCTCATCTTTGTTCTGTTAACCGGTTGGGCTGTGTGTGTGTGTGTTCCTCAGAGAGGCAGATGGTGTGTGTGTGTGTGTGTGTGTGTGTGTGTGTGTGTGTGTTCCTCAGAGAGGCAGATGTTGTGTGTGTGTGTGTGTGTGTGTGTGTGTGTGTGTGTGTGTGTGTGTGTGTGTGTGTGTGTGTGTGTGTGTGTGTGTGTGTGTGTGTGTGTGTGTGTGTGTGTGTGTGTGTGTGTTCCTCAGAGAGGCAGATGTTGTGAGTGTGTGTGTGTGTGTGTGTGTGTGTGTTCCTCAGAGAGGCAGATGTTGGTTTGATTGAGAGAGTGAACAGTATTGGTCATGAGAGCCAGAATGAAAAGCTGTTGGCTAACGGGTCAGGGTTCTGTGAAGTACTGTGGGTTCACCAGGGCTGTCATGTGACCCCTACAGTCATGCACATAGTGTGTGTAGTGAGCAGAACGTGATGTGTGTGTGTGTGTGTGTGTGTGTGTGTGTGTGTCTGCAGCTCTCGCATTATAGAGATCCAGACTCAGATGTCGGAGCGGG
>NC_137114.1:3674143-3726643 GCF_949357685.1 Gobio gobio
ACGCTTTACTCTCACTAGGCTTGTGCACAACTCAGAATTTAACTGAGTGACTCCTGAATGCCAACTCAATTCTTGCATTTGAATTGATGTCAAAAACAGGACCTAGAATTACAATTTGAATTAATGCATCTGAGCTGCGGACTCCACCTCAGCTCCACCATGGACTGTCATCCCTCAGGCTCCACCTCGGCTCCATCTTAGACTGTCATCCCTCAGGCTCCACCTCGGCACCATCATGGACTGTCATCCCTCAGGCTCCACCTCGGCTCCACCAGGGACTGCCATCCCTCAGGCTTCACCTCGGCTCCACCATGGACTGTCATCCCTCAGGCTCCACCTCGGCTCCACCATGGACTGCCATCCCTCAGGCTCCACCATGGACTGTTATCCCTCAGGCTCCACCTCGGCTCCACCATGGACTGTCATCCCTCAGGCTCCACCTCGGCTCCACCATGGACTGTCATCCCTCAGGCTCCACCTCGGCTCCACCATGGACTGTCATCCCTCAGGCTTCACCTCGGCTCCACCATGGACTGCCATCCCTCAGGCTCCACCATGGACTGTTATCCCTCAGGCTCCACCTCGGCTCCACCATGGACTGTCATCCCTCAGGCTCCACCTCGGCTCCACCATGGACTGTCATCCATCAGGCTCCACCTCGGCTCCATCATGGACTGTCATCCCTCAGGCTCCACCTCGGCTCCACCATGGACTGTCATCCCTCAGGCTCCACCTCGGCTCCACCATGGACTGTCATCCCTCAGGCTCCACCATGGACTGTCATCCCTCAGGCTCCACCAGGCTCTGATTCTCTGAAGCAGAAATCAACCGGTTATCAGATACAGAGTCGCATAATGTGAACAAGTGTAAACGATTGGCTAATCTCACATGGGTTTGATTCAGATTCAGTTAGATGGTCCTTTCACACCCAGACGGTGCAACTTACCCCTAACCTGGGGTAACTTGAGCCACATGAACCCTTTTTTATAATTCAATTCAAATTTTATTTGTATAGCGCTTTTCACAATACACATTGTTTCAAAGCAGAGACATATTTTTAGAACCCTTTGTCAGAGATGCATTCTGATCATTAAACATGATCGCAAACATCCTGACATTACTTTAGATTCTTTCATAGCACTTCTGCAGAGCCGGCCCAAGGCATGAGCGAACTAAGCGGCTGCTTATGAATGACTTGTTGCTGGATGTTATTTCATGATGATTGAAATTGCGAATGGAATGCAAAACATTTAATGTTATTTCCGCCAAATTTAATGTTTGAAAGAAATCAACATTTCCTGTTTTCAAAAGAAGTCTCTTCTGCTCACCAACGATGCATTTATTTGATTAAAAATACAGTAAAAATAGTAATGTTGTGAAATATTATTGTATTGTGAATATAGTCAGTGTAATTTATTCCTGTGATCAAAGCGGAATTTATCATCATTCATTTATCATCAAGTCTTCAGTGTCACATGATCCTTCAGAATTCATTCTCAAATGAGGATTTGATGCTCAAGAAACATTTATGATTATTATCAATGGTGAAAACAATTGTGTTCAATATTTTAGGATTTTTTGAAAGCTTTCTATTTCAGAGAAATTCTGTTCTTTTGAACCTCCTATTCATCAAAGAATCCTGGGGAAAGTGAGCATATTCAGCATAAGAGACTATTTACATTTTTTGTACATATCCCAGTCTGAACTGTAGTACAGTAAGGCTTTGAATATTAACACCTGACCACTCTTGTGGGTTTGCTACTGTTACAGCCAGACATGATGAAAGAAACACAGCTACAACTACTAACATTGATACTGGGTGTGCGAATTATCAAGAATTGACAATAGTCAATCGTATTGGTAACACCGAGGGGCCCCCAAATAAAACTCTGCTTAGGGCCCCGTAAGGGCTTGGGCCGGCCCTGCACTGCTGCCTGATTTGATCTTATCTTGAGTGCCACATAAATAAATAAATGGCTCGTCTTACCCCACTCCCCCTTAAAAGCTTTACTACCTGTGGTGTATCAGAACAACTGAGGGCTGACTCAGAACTATATCTTGGCTATGGCCTTTTGTTGTTGCAGTTTTTAGTCTAACGTTAAACGTAAAGACTCTTGTTCTGTCTTTTATCTTATTTTTAATTTTTTTTATATTTATTCTACAGGAAAGTTGTATTTGTCAAGCCCTAAGCTATGTTTAAGTTCATATGTTGCACGCCAATAAATACAGTTAACTCATTCAGTGGAAACAAGTTATGGAAGATTAAATGTACTGTACTAATTATATTTATTTGATATAATATATATATATATATATATATATATATATATATATATATATATATATATATATATATATATATATATATATATATATATATATATATATATATATATATATATTAGGGATGCCACAATACTCAATATAATATTGAACCGTTCGGTACGGCATTCACGGTTCAATACGTACTTGTGAATTGCGTTTTTTTCGGTTTTGCATTTAATTAATTATTTTTCTACAAATTATATAAATTGCCTCCATCCCAATACTGAACAACGCAGCATACATTCACATCACACGTTAGTGGTGGAGTTATACTCACGCTACACTATAGATATTCACAATCACGAAAGTTCATTATTTGCGTGCATTTTAAAGCCTTGCCGGCTCATTCGCGTGCGCGGTTTAACATGCGCTTTTCAGAGCGCGCGCACTAAACGCCTGTCAAACACGTGATTACTGGACTAAGTAGTCGTCTCACTGCACTAATACTGTCAAATACACACAAGGTTAACATAAACACAGTCGGTTATGTCTAAAGAGAAAGTTAAATCGGTGTGTGTCTGTATATTAGATGTGTGCAGGTCTTTAATTGACAGCAGCGCAGCCTATAGTGAACACGCTGTCCTTAAAGGGACAGTTCACCTCTAATGTCATTATTTACTCACTCTAATGTTGTTCCAAACCTGTATTTATTTCTCGATGACAGAATTTTCATTTTTGAGTGAAATATCCCTTTAATGTTAATACAACAACAAAAGACAAAGAGAAAATCACTCGCTGCTCTTGACTGAAAAACTAATACAGTAGCTTTAATAAGAATCAATGTATATTTTATAGTGAAGTCTATGTAGTGTTTTATTTTTACATTCATTCATTCAATTTCATACTTAAATGCTGCTGTACAGCTCTGAGCTGCCAGTGTAAATCTTTATATATATTTATTTTATATTATACAATACACTAGGAATGTGTACAAGGGGTTTTTAAGTAAAGTTTTAAGTTTAAGTAAGGTTTTTCAATTCTTTTAAGTAAAATAAAGAAAGAGTATTGCAATAAAAAAATAGTCTTTTTCTCCTTAACCTCTTACTGTTCCTGTCGCCTAAGAATAGAATAACAAAAAATGTGTGTGACAAGCCATCAGAACCGAACCGAAAACCGTGGTTAAAAACCGAGGTATGTATTGAACCGTGGACTAACTGTATTGTTGCATCCCTAATATACATATATATATATATATATATATATATATATTTTTTTTTTTTTTATTTTTTTTTTTTTTTATTATTATTATTTTTTTTTTTTTACTAAATATGTTTTACTAAAATCAAAGCCATGTGTCTACACAAGTTGTGTTCCAAATTTGAAGTTGATATCACAGAAATTGAAGTTCCCATGAGATTTTGTTGAGGCGCTGTACCAAAAACATCCACCGGGTGTCACACATTACATTGATCATTTTAATGCATTTCCTGTAATAAATGAATACATTTCTGTCCAAATATCACTTCTATCACAAAACAGTCACCAAATATGGAACTCAAGAGACTCAATAATGAAAATTAAAGCCTGGTAACAAAGATTGCCTCATTTTATAGTTAAATGGCCCTGTGTTCAATATTTTGTAATGTGGAAATGCGGGTGAAATAATCAAATTCCAATAAAAATGCATCTGTGCCAAAATGTATGCAGCTTGCATTACAACAGACAAAAAACTAAACTAAATTAGGACATTAGGACACACAAGGGCTAAAGGGCTAATTTCTGCAAGAGAACTAATTAATAAAGGTTCACCTTTTGATTATTATTGTGGCCTCTAGTCATTATGAGTCTGATTTTTAATTTCCTACCTACTCTGGGTTCATTTTAAGCCAGCAGCCATACAGTAATTTTAAACAATAGTTGGGTAAAATAAAACTGCCCAGCACATTGTGCAGACATTTAACCCAACCGCTGGGCTAAAACAACCCATTCACTGGGCTAAAACAACCCAACTGCTGGGCAAAAACAACCCATTCACTGGGCTAAAACAACCCATTCACTGGGCTAAAACAACCCAACCACTAGGCTAAAACAACCCATTCACTGGGCTAAAACAACCCAACCACTGGGCTAAAACAACCCAACCACTGGGCTAAAACAACCCATTCAATGGGTTAAAACAACCCATTCACTGGGCTAAAACAACCCATTCACTGGGCTAAAACAACCCATTCACTGGGCTAAAACAACCCATTCACTGGGCTAAAACAACCCATTCACTGGGCTAAAACAACCCATTTACTGGGCTAAAACAACTCATTCACTGGGCTAAAACAACCCATTCACTGGGCTAAAACAACCCAACCGCTGGGCTAAAACAACCCATTCACTGGGCTAAAACAACACAACCGCTGGGCTAAAACAACCCATTCACTGGGCTAAAACAACCCAACTGCTGGGCTAAACCAACCCATTCACTGGGCTAAAACAACCCAACCGCTGGGCTAAAACAACCCATTCACTGGGCTAAAACAACCCAACCGCTGGGCTAAAACAACCCATTCACTGGGCTAAAACAACCCAACCGTTGGGCTAAAACAACCCAACCGTTGGGCTAAAACAACCCATTCACTGGGCTAAAACAACCCAACCGCTGGGCTAAAACAACCCATTCACTGGGCTAAAACAACCCAACCGCTGGACTAAAACAACTCATTCACTGGGCTAAAACAACCCAACCGTTGGGCTAAAACAACCCATTCACTGGGCTAAAACAACCCATTTACTGGGCTAAAACAACCCATTCACTGGGCTAAAACAACCCATTTACTGGGCTAAAACAACTCATTCACTGGGCTAAAACAACCCAACCGTTGGGCTAAAACAACCCAACCGCTGGACTAAAACAACTCATTCACTGGGCTAAAACAACCCAACCGTTGGGCTAAAACAACCCATTCACTGGGCTAAAACAACCCAACCGGTGCCGCTGGGCTAAAACAACCCATTCACTGGGCTAAAACAACCCAACCACTGGGCTAAAACAACCCATTCACTGGGCTAAAACAACCCATTCACTGGGCTAAAACAACCCAACCGCTGGGCTAAAACAACCCATTCACTGGGCTAAAACAACCCAACCGCTGGGCTAAAACAACCCATTCACTGGGCTAAAACAACCCATTCACTGGGCTAAAACAACCCATTCAATGGGTTAAAACAACCCATTCACTGGGCTAAAACAACCCAATCCCTGGACTAAAACAACTCATTCACTGGGCTAAAACAACCCATTCACTGGGTTAAAACAACCCATTCACTGGGCTAAAATAACCCAACCGCTGGGCTAAAACAACCCATTCACTGGGCTAAAACAACACAACCGCTGGGCTAAAACAACCCATTCACTGGGCTAAAACAACCCAACTGCTGGGCTAAACCAACCCATTCTCTGGGCTAAAACAACCCAACTGCTGGGCTAAAACAACCCAACCGCTGGACTAAAACAACCCATTCACTGGGCTAAAACAACCCAACCGCTGGGCTAAAACAACCCATTCACTGGGCTAAAACAACCCAACTGCTGGGCTAAAACAACCCAACCGCTGGACTAAAACAACCCATTCACTGGGCTAAAACAACACAACCGCTGGGCTAAAACAACCCATTCACTGGGCTAAAACAACCCAACTGCTGGGCTAAACCAACCCATTCACTGGGCTAAAACAACCCAACTGCTGGGCTAAAACAACCCAACCGCTGGGCTAAAACAACCCAGTCACTGGGCTAAAACAACCCATTCACTAGGCTAAAACAACCCATTCACTGGGTTAAAAAAAAACAATTGCTGGGCTTGTCCATTGCCAACCCTTTAACCCAGCATTTCTTTTAAAGTGTAAGATGTGTGCGTGTTAATTATGTAGAATGTTTCTATTGTAGTTAATTTGATATATTTGTCCGTGGATAATGTTTGTGATGTATTGTTATTGAAGCGTTAGATGGTGTGTGTGTGTGTGTGTGTGTGTGTGTGTGTGTGTGTGTGTGTGTGTGTGTGTGTGTGGAGCGCGCCTCAGCTCAGCTCATCCCCCGGCGCGCGCGTCTCAGAGCGCCTGAAGGATCATGAGGGACCGCACGCTGGAGCTCAGGCATGTGAGTTTATCAGTCTATTCACCTGATAACTGTATATGATTTATGATATGACAGACACGCTCATTCTGTCGACAGCATGCGTTTTTGACGAGTTCATATGGTTGTGTCCAGTGTTTGTCGTGTAATAGTTGTAATTAAGACGTTGTCGTGTCTGAAGTTGGTGAGAATGAGCACTATATGAGCATTTATTAGTTATTTTATTATGTATTTTCACACTGACGGATGATGCACAAGTTCATGTTAGTTTCTGCGTTTGTCTGTTTATTAAACACACTCTTTCAGACTGAAATGTAATGTTAATGTTAAAATAAAAGTGTAGATGAGTAAATGTCATTAGTACAGTAATCCCTGCCACAGCTGAACTGGTTTACCTGAGCACATGTGACGGACTTTACATGATTTTGTCTCTCTAACTGTGTGATTTTCTGCATTGATCTGGGGTCATTATTCATTAACCCTGTCTTCTTCACTATCAGTGAGCAAACACAGCTCTGGAGAGGAGTGTGTGTGTGCTGATGACACACTGGCTTCAGTTCTGCAGATCATGTCAGGTCTTTTTCCGTTCAGGGTTTAGTGTAGGTTTATCTCTGAGTAAATGTTCAAACTTGTGCTCCAAACTCTTCCTTATAAAAGTCCATTGCAAGTCATTTCCTTTGGATCAGATGTCAAGCTTCCATTAGGATGTTTCAGATTTCTAAATGACCAAAGAAAGAACTGGGAGTTAGGCCTGTCACGATAACTACTTCTCTTCGCGATATATCATCCCAGAAATAATTGCGATAAACAATATTATTGTCACTTTAAAATGTAAAAAGTACGTAAACAAAATGGATGTTACGGTCATTAAGGATGAATTCATCTTGTTCTTCATGCATCAAAGTCCTGACTGTGCTGAGATTGAGTGTGTTTAAAGTAAAGTGTGTTAAATGTTGATCGTATCACTAGGCCTGTCACGATAACTACTTTTTTTCGCGATATATCGTGCCAGAAATAATTGCGATAAACAATATTGTCATTTTAAGACTATTTTATGCCACTGAATATATATTCCTAATATAACAGCATAATAATGCAGGTAGACCTACACACTTTCAAATGACAACCTTTTAATTTGTTAGATCATGGAAAATAAGGGTAACAAATATGTTATCCTAAATAAAAATATAAAAAAATTGAATAAATATTAAATAAACATTTTCACATAACCGCTCTGAGTATGAAGAACTGCCCGAGAGCCACTTTCGCCTCCGTCACGGAAAACATATAAGATGACGGCACAATCGAGGAAAATGTTGGTGACATTCATTACCATGTTAACATAATGGCCGATATATTGCATCACAAAAAATTATTGAGATCACTTACATATATTGTGCGATATATCGATATATTGATTATTGTGACAGGCCTACTGGGATTATCCATGTGTTTCAATGAAGAAAAAACAGCTTTTGCCAAATCCATCTTCCTCTACCTGTGACACAATAGAGTGATCTTCACTTTCCTCAGATCTCCCTCTTCAACTCCTCTGCCATTTTCCTCTTACTCGCTGTATTTCTGCTCCTCAGGGAAAAGACCCGCAAGAGGAGGACGAGGTGGCCGTCGGCATGGAAAAGGGTTTCATGGACGAGTTCTTTGAGCAGGTTTGCATATTTATATTGCTTATCTACTAATAAAACACTCTGAAAATCCTCCAACTCATCCAGACTGTCGGGACTTGGTTTGTGAGAAAGAGAGCTGAGGTGAGGAACAGTCCACAAGCGGCTGCATCCACTCACTCGATGAACATCCAGGCTGAGGTGTTAGTGTTTATCCCTCTGCTGCTCTTCCTTTAGGGGTCGCATTGCTCATCTTCCCACTCAGAAGTGACCGGACACCTAAAAATTCAACTTTCTCCACCCCAGTAAAACTAATGCAATTTAATTTCCTTCAATAATATTTTTTCTTTTTAATGTTGTATTTTGAGATGATTTGATGGTATTTTTTTATATTTATGCAATAATTATGGTCTTTTTTTTGTGTTATTTTTTTTTTATTGCAGTATTTCAGGTTAAAATAGAGACTATGCCTTCAAAATAATTGTATTTTAAAGGTCCTGTTCTTCGTGATCCCATTTTTCAAACTTTAGTTAGTGTGTAATGTTGCTGTTAGAGCATAAATAATACCTGTAAAATTATAAAGCTCAAAGTTCAATGCCAAGCGAGATATTTTATTTAACAGAAGTTCCCTTTCAAAGCCTACAGCGAACGGCCGGTTTGGACTACATCCTGGTACTTCCTACATTAATTACGTCAGTACAACAGACTAACCTCCGCCCACAAGAATACGCGAAAAAAGGGGGCGTGGTCTTTTTGCTCTCTCACGCGGAGAAGAGGAAGTGTTGCGTTCGGTTCGGTTGCGTTTGTAGAGTCGCCTTGTCGTTCAGACGCTGTTATTTTCATCCCGGAGTCAAATCACCTTTGTTTGGCCTTCAGGGGCTGTACTTTGAGCGCGTTCATCTCCCCATTATGGTAAGGGCGTGACCTTTCCGGGCAACGTGCGCTAAGCTGCTGTCCAATCACAACACGGGAACCGCTGGCACAATCAGAACTCGTTACGTGTTTCTGAAGGAGGGACTTCATAGCACAGGGAAATCTATCAAGCCGTTTTGAGGACAGTGGAAACAGCGGTACACAGATAAGTAAATTCTGTGATAAATACTGTGTTTTTTACACATGAAACATGAACACATGTTATATTGCACACTGTAAACACAATCAAAGCTTCAAAAACACAGGAAAAACGGGACCTTTAAGGCAGATTAGCCCCTCTTTTGGAATTATTTCAGAAATCCTGCACCCATGTGTGTGACCACTAGAGGCCTCTATGGAGAGGCTTGAGCATTTACTCGTTCTGTTTTGAACACATTTAATGATTTTTTTTTTTATGGATTTGAATATATATAAAAAAAATCTCAAAGACTATTTATTATAAAGTTTTAGATATTTTTTTGTTTGTTAGAAATATAGATTTTTTTCTGTGAATTTCTGTTTTTGCAGATTTCCCATTCATTTCCTACGGTGGTCATTTTTGACCGAAGAGCACAAGTGGGAGTATTTTTTTTACGACAAATTAGCATGCTCGAATCATGAGCCCAATTGTTTTGTGTGTTTACATCCCTAATGCTAGAAAAATCACCAAGTTTCATATCATTCCGATGAAGCTGTGATTTTTAACATTTCAAAACAGAACATTTTCCGGTCAGAAATGACCGAAGAGCACCAGAGGGTTAATTTGGTTGAATGGGTGTTCTCTGATTGGCCTGTTTAGATGTGGGTGTTAATGAACAGCGTGTGTTTGATCAGTTCTGATCGCCCTCTTGTCTCGCAGGTAGAGGAGATCCGAGGGTTCACTGACTCTCTGACAGAGAAGGTGGAAGAGGTGAAGAGAAACCACAGCACCATCCTGGCCTCTCCAAACCCAGATGAGAGTAAGAGCCTTCACACATTCACACACACCATCACAGTCTGTCCTTCTGCTTCACCGCTACAAAACGTTGGTTACAGCATTTGTATTTCTTATTCACTGGCCTCTCTCATATTGTGATAGACAGCTGTATTTAAAGCGGTGATGACATGAGAAATCAAATTTTGCCATATAAGATGTCTTTGTACTGTTAAAACATCCTGCAAGTTTCAGAACTTAAATCATCCTCATTATAAACAAAGCATTTATTGAATCAACCTCCAAAAACAGCTCGTTTGGAAATCGCAGGATCTGTGACATCACATGGGCAAATACATTTGCATATACCCGCCTCCAGAGCAAGACATCAACAAATAGTTACACATTATCACACCATAGGCCCCGCCCCCTGCCGTTCAGTCGCTTAACGCCTCACATTTACCTAAACAGTATACAGATGTATACAGTGTTCAGTTTCTGACACACTCCAGCGCTTGAGTATAAAGGCCTGTTTGTTTTTGTGCAAAACACTTCATTAACATTATAACTGAACCTCAAGAAACATTAAAATAATAATAAAAACCCATGTCATGACCCCGTGACTCCTTAAAAATCCAAATGTACCCAAATGTATGATGTTCCCACATATGAAATGAGCATTGCTCCAGGGCCAGTGCCAGCAGATGTGGTCTGCCATCACACTGAGCTCTGGTCGGGCCGGTGTGACTGACACACTAAATGCCAGTGTTCTCCTCCAATCACAGCAGGGCTACTCTGCTCTTTAATTTAGCACAGTCAATGACTGTACTCTGCTCTGACACAGGAAGTGTTGATGGATTGTCATGAAATCATGTGGGTCATACTTTTCAGGTCTGGAAATCCATATAAATGGCGGAATAAATCACATCCCTGATCAGGGTTTTATAATCACTGAGGTCCCAAATGTGAGAAAATTACATTTCTCTGATCTACATATGTGCATTTTAACACATTTGAAGGCCAAGAAAACTGGACAACAATAGCTTTAAAACCATGTCAGTGGGCAGTGGATTATTTGTCAATATCTGACCTCTCATCTTCTTTTTCTCTCATTCTCCTTCTCTTGCCCTGTCTCTTCTCCTCCTAAAGCTCTGATAGTCTTTTCACTCCCATCAGTGTCAGTGAAGGAAGTAAATATACGGTCAACCGATGTTTAGTCTATGTTTTATTAATCATTTACTGAGACTAAGTTAATTTACTCAAGGCTACCAGGAAATCTATTAAATTAATATGTACCCATTAGTTTTTAATGCCTGATATGATGAAAACAGCTTTGTTAATGTTTCCTCTCACATTGACAGATAATTACATACATACGCTATGTAAATTATGGCAAAATTAGTTTGCCTAATTATGTGTCAATTGTTTAACATTCATTTTCTAAATCAGCTGTCAAATATGAAATGTTTAGTTTAGCTACTCACATCTTATCTCACACTTTATGACCGTTAACTAAAGCGTTTCGCTGGAATTCGCGCTCAGCAGCTTCTGTGGACATAAAGCAAATATTTTGACATTGACGAGCGGTGACAGACCATGAGGCAGCTCAGATGAGACGATCTTGGTGCTGCCCAATATCCAGCACTAAAGTAGAGTTAAAGGGATAGTTCACCCAAAAATTAAAATTAGCCCATGATTTACTCACCCTCAAGTCATCCGAGGTGTGTATGACATTCTTCTTTCAGACGAATAAAATCAGAGTTATATTACAAAAGTCCAGGCTAATCCAAGCATTAGAATTGGATGTGTTTTTGAAGTCCATAAAAAGTGCATCTGTCCGTCATATAACTGCTCCACGCGGCTCTGGGGTGTTAATAAAGGCCTTCTGAAGCGAATCGATGCGTTTGTGTAAGAAAAATATCCATATTTAAAACTTTATCAAGTAAACTTTCGGCCTCCGCCTTCTGTGGAAAAGTGTTGAATGTTGAAAGTGAAACTCCAGATGTGTTTGTGACGTCATGATGAGCGGACTTGTTAGTCTTTCGATCGCAGGGGAACTTTCAACAATTTTTCCGGAAGGCGGTGGGTCGAAACTTCACTTGATAAAGTTTTAAATATGGATATTTTTCTTCCACAAACGCATTAATTCGCTTCAGAAGGCCTTTATTAACACCCCAGAGCCGCATGGACCAGTTATATGACGGACAGATACACTTTTTATGGACTTCAAAAACAGACTAACTATGAATCAAATTCTAATGCTTGGATTAGCCTGGACTTTTGTAATATAACTCAGATTTTATTCGTCTGAAAGAAGAGTGTCATACACACCTCGGATGACTTGAGGGGGAGTAAATCATGGGCTAATTTTCATTTTTGGGTGAACTATCCCTTTAATACAATATTAGGAAGTTATTTCATTAGATACAGTATATAATGAAATAACTTCATAATATTGTATTAACTCTACTTTAGTGCTGCAAGGATATTGCACAGCACCAAGATCCGGACCTCGGCGACCTCGTAGCTGACTATGGTCATGCCACTAATCTTCTTTGCAGTTCATCATCTGCAATCTCTTCTTTTTGAGAGAAACATAACTCCTTGCTTGTCCACCAAATCTCTGGCATTCCTTGAAGTATTTGTCACAAGCCTTCTTGGCTGGCAGCTCAGCACAGATATCAACCAACCCAAGCTCCAAGCTGGTCCGCTTAACAGAAGTGTTGGCTGGCACGTAGCAAGAACATCTTAGCCTGATGACCTGCTCATCGGCTCCTTTGGGCATCTCACTAACCTCTTCCACAGGTTCCTCTGCATACTCAGGCACATCTGTCTTCTGTCTTGACCCTGTGGGACTCGGACCAGCACCAACTCTCAACATGTGTGGAATTGTCTCATGAAGACGCCACACCCTCGCACCACAAAACTGTGGCAAAATCAGTCTGGACAACACCTGCAAGCTCTGCAGTCTGGCAGTCCGTCTCCAATCACAGCAGATTACCAATCATTGGAGTCAGATGGCAGCCATTACTTCCTGCTTACGGGAAGTAGAGAGAGAGAGAGAGAGAAACAGGGAGAAAGGGAAAAGCAAAAACAAAACAAATACACCCTTGGATGCAGGGGCGCCACTAGCAATTTTGGGCCCTATGAAAGAATTTGATGTCGGGCCCTCTACCACACCAACCTAGCTATCCAAAATCTTTGTCTGCAATTTAATAATACTGACCAATTAAGCTCCGCTCACTCAACCCAGAATGCCCCGATTGGCTGATGAAACAATGATTCAAATTAAGATACAATTTATACAAAACAAAACTTAATGAAGTGGTCACAATCATGTCTGATCAACTCCATCTTATGATGTGTCCTATCTCATGCTGTTCACTTTTCATAATCAATATAGATTGACAGATTGACAACATAGACATAAAAAAAAACATTATAATATTTAAACATAAATATAAAAATAAATACATTAATGGCTGCAACAATTATAGCACAGAGAATTGTCATGTCGGAGTGGGATATGAGTGAATGTAGTTTTACCGGTGAGTGTGAGCAGTTCATGAGTGGAGCGTTTTGCTGGATTTTGCCGGAAATGCGGCATCATTTTTTTATATTTGTAACTCTTTGGTAGATTATACATTTAAAATACATTACTACTATTACTACTACATTACTACATTACTAAACCGATCTCTGGGGGCCCCAAAAGTGTGTGGGCCCTTAGAATCGTCCTAACTTTCCCCCCCTTAGCTGCGCCCCTGCTTGGATGTAACAGTTACCTTATTCTGGATATGCTGAATACATTACATACAGGAGTATTGGAATATTTCAGTAGCTGGGGATCAGAAATGATGAGCATGTAAACACATTCTGTGTCTCACTCTTTTATTTTCTAACAGACACAAAGGCCGAGTTGGAGGAGTTGATGTCAGACATCAAGAAGCTGGCTAATCAAGTGCGCTCCAAGTTAAAGAGTGAGTCCTTCATTCTCAACAACACACATTTAAACTACAACTATAGTCATGTCACACACACAAGGCTCTGCTCTTAAAACTCGTGAGCTGACTTACTTAAGAGACGAGTCTTTAGTTTAAACTGAAACCGTCTGAATCCCAAACAGTGCCACAGGAAGGCTATTCCCATCATTAGCACTCAGAGATTGTGCTGTCATTTGATGCGTCTCATGGCACTGATAGCAATACACACAATCACACATTCCAGAGGGAGGAAGTTTGGTTCTTATTTACTTATCATGACTGTCTTTAGAGGTTGTACTGAATAAGCACAGGGATGTTTTACAGATATCCAGCTGACCATAGAGCAGGAGGCAGTGAACAGTGAGTGCCCGTCAGCTGATCTGAGGATTCGGAAAACACAGGTGAGCACTCGCTGACCACTGGCAGACACATGCTGTTTCATCCACTGCAGACACATGCTGTTTCATTCACTGGCAGACACATGCTGTTTCATTCACTGGCAGACACATGCTGTTTCATCCACTGGCAGACACATGCTGTTTCATCCACTGCAGACACATGCTGTTTCATCCACTGGCAGACACATGCTGTTTCATCCACTGCAGACACATGCTGTTTCATCCACTGGCAGACACATGCTGTTTCATCCACTGCAGACACATGCTGTTTCATTCACTGCAGACACATGCTGTTTCATCCACTGCAGACACATGCTGTTTCATCCACTGCAGACACATGCTGTTTCATCCACTGGCAGACACATGCTGTTTCATCCACTGGCAGACACATGCTGTTTCATCCACTGGCAGACACATGCTGTTTCATCCACTGGCAGACACATGCTGTTTCATCCACTGCAGACACATGCTGTTTCATCCACTGCAGACACATGCTGTTTCATTCACTGGCAGACACATGCTGTTTCATCCACTGCAGACACATGCTGTTTCATTCACTGCAGACACATGCTGTTTCATCCACTGCAGACACATGCTGTTTCATCCACTGGCAGACACATGCTGTTTCATTCACTGGCAGACACATGCTGTTTCATTCACTGGCAGACACATGCTGTTTCATCCACTGGCAGACACATGCTGTTTCATCCACTGCAGACACATGCTGTTTCATCCACTGGCAGACACATGCTGTTTCATCCACTGCAGACACATGCTGTTTCATTCACTGCAGACACATGCTGTTTCATCCACTGCAGACACATGCTGTTTCATTCACTGCAGACACATGCTGTTTCATCCACTGCAGACACATGCTGTTTCATTCACTGGCAGACACATGCTGTTTCATCCACTGGTAGACACATGCTGTTTCATTCACTGGCAGACACATGCTGTTTCATCCACTGCAGACACATGCTGTTTCATCCACTGCAGACACATGCTGTTTCATCCACTGGCAGACACATGCTGTTTCATTCACTGCAGACACATGCTGTTACATCCACTGGCAGACACATGCTGTTTCATCCACTGCAGACACATGCTGTTTCATCCACTGGCAGACACATGCTGTTTCATTCACTGGCAGACACATGCTGTTTCATCCACTGCAGACACATGCTGTTTCATCCACTGCAGACACATGCTGTTTCATCCACTGGCAGACACATGCTGTTTCATCCACTGCAGACACATGCTGTTTCATCCACTGCAGACACATGCTGTTTCATCCACTGCAGACACATGCTGTTTCATCCACTGCAGACACATGCTGTTTCATCCACTGGCAGACACATGCTGTTTCATCCACTGGCAGACACATGCTGTTTCATCCACTGGCAGACACATGCTGTTTCATCCACTGGCAGACACATGCTGTTTCATTCACTGCAGACACATGCTGTTTCATCCACTGCAGACACATGCTGTTTCATCCACTGGCAGACACATGCTGTTTCATTCACTGGCAGACACATGCTGTTTCATCCACTGCAGACACATGCTGTTTCATCCACTGCAGACACATGCTGTTTCATCCACTGCAGACACATGCTGTTGCATCCACTGCAGACACATGCTGTTTCATCCACTGGCAGACACATGCTGTTACATCCACTGCAGACACATGCTGTTTCATCCACTGGCAGACACATGCTGTTTCATCCACTGCAGACACATGCTGTTTCATCCACTGGCAGACACATGCTGTTTCATCCACTGCAGACACATGCTGTTTCATCCACTGCAGACACATGCTGTTTCATCCACTGGCAGACACATGCTGTTTCATCCACTGCAGACACATGCTGTTTCATCCACTGGCAGACACATGCTGTTTCATCCACTGCAGACACATGCTGTTTCATCCACTGCAGACACATGCTGTTACATCCACTGCAGACACATGCTGTTTCATCCACTGGCAGACACATGCTGTTTCATCCACTGCAGACACATGCTGTTTCATCCACTGGCAGACACATGCTGTTTCATCCACTGCAGACACATGCTGTTTCATCCACTGGCAGACACATGCTGTTTCATCCACTGCAGACACATGCTGTTTCATCCACTGGCAGACACATGCTGTTTCATCCACTGCAGACACATGCTGTTTCATCCACTGCAGACACATGCTGTTTCATCCACTGCAGACACATGCTGTTTCATCCACTGCAGACACATGCTGTTTCATCCACTGCAGACACATGCTGTTTCATCCACTGCAGACACATGCTGTTTCATCCACTGCAGACACATGCTGTTTCATCCACTGCAGACACATGCTGTTTCATCCATTGGCAGACACATGCTGTTACATCCACTGCAGACACATGCTGTTTCATCCACTGCAGACACATGCTGTTTCATCCACTGCAGACACATGCTGTTACATCCACTGCAGACACATGCTGTTTCATCCACTGGCAGACACATGCTGTTACATCCACTGCAGACACATGCTGTTTCATCCACTGCAGACACATGCTGTTTCATTCACTGCAGACACATGCTGTTTCATCCACTGCAGACACATGCTGTTTCATCCACTGGCAGACACATGCTGTTTCATCCACTGCAGACACATGCTGTTTCATCCACTGCAGACACATGCTGTTTCATCCACTGCAGACACATGCTGTTTCATCCACTGCAGACACATGCTGTTTCATCCACTGCAGACACATGCTGTTACATCCACTGCAGACACATGCTGTTTCATCCACTGGCAGACACATGCTGTTACATCCACTGCAGACACATGCTGTTTCATCCACTGCAGACACATGCTGTTTCATTCACTGCAGACACATGCTGTTACATCCACTGCAGACACATGCTGTTTCATCCACTGCAGACACATGCTGTTTCATTCACTGCAGACACATGCTGTTTCATCCACTGCAGACACATGCTGTTACATCCACTGCAGACACATGCTGTTTCATCCACTGGCAGACACATGCTGTTACATCCACTGCAGACACATGCTGTTTCATCCACTGCAGACACATGCTGTTTCATCCACTGCAGACACATTCTGTTTCATCCACTGGCAGACACATGCTGTTTCATCCACTGCAGACACATGCTGTTTCATCCACTGCAGACACATGCTGTTTCATCCACTGGCAGACACATGCTGTTTCATCCACTGCAGACACATGCTGTTTCATCCACTGCAGACACATTCTGTTTCATCCACTGGCAGACACATGCTGTTTCATCCACTGCAGAC
The DNA here is from genome assembly GCF_949357685.1 of Gobio gobio. Lineage (NCBI taxonomy): Eukaryota > Metazoa > Chordata > Actinopteri > Cypriniformes > Gobionidae > Gobio > Gobio gobio. The sequence goes on from NC_137114.1 coordinate 3,691,660, forward strand.
ACATGCTGTTTCATCCACTGCAGACACATGCTGTTTCATCCACTGGCAGACACATGCTGTTTCATCCACTGCAGACACATGCTGTTTCATCCACTGCAGACACATGCTGTTTCATCCACTGCAGACACATGCTGTTTCATCCACTGCAGACACATGCTGTTTCATCCACTGCAGACACATGCTGTTTCATCCACTGCAGACACATGCTGTTTCATCCACTGGCAGACACATGCTGTTTCATCCACTGGCAGACACATGCTGTTTCATCCACTGCAGACACATGCTGTTTCATCCACTGGCAGACACATGCTGTTTCATCCACTGGCAGACACATGCTGTTTCATCCACTGCAGACACATGCTGTTTCATCCACTGCAGACACATGCTGTTTCATCCACTGGCAGACACATGCTGTTTCATCCACTGGCAGACACATGCTGTTTCATCCACTGCAGACACATGCTGTTTCATCCACTGGCAGACACATGCTGTTTCATCCACTGCAGACACATGCTGTTTCATCCACTGGCAGACACATGCTGTTTCATCCACTGGCAGACACATGCTGTTACATCCACTGGCAGACACATGCTGTTTCATCCACTGGCAGACACATGCTGTTTCATCCACTGGCAGACACATGCTGTTTCATCCACTGGCAGACACATGCTGTTTCATCCACTGCAGACACATGCTGTTTCATCCACTGGCAGACACATGCTGTTTCATCCACTGGCAGACACATGCTGTTACATCCACTGGCAGACACATGCTGTTTCATCCACTGGCAGACACATGTTGTTTCATCCACTGGCAGACACATGCTGTTTCATCCACTGGCAGACACATGCTGTTTCATCCACTGCAGACACATGCTGTTTCATCCACTGCAGACACATGCTGTTTCATCCACTGGCAGACACATGCTGTTTCATCCACTGGCAGACACATGCTGTTTCATCCACTGGCAGACACATGCTGTTTCATCCACTGGCAGACACATGCTGTTTCATCCACTGGCAGACACATGCTGTTTCATCCACTGCAGACACATGCTGTTTCATCCACTGCAGACACATGCTGTTTCATCCACTGCAGACACATGCTGTTTCATCCACTGGCAGACACATGCTGTTTCATCCACTGGCAGACACATGCTGTTTCATCCACTGCAGACACATGCTGTTTCATCCACTGGCAGACACATGCTGTTTCATCCACTGCAGACACATGCTGTTTCATCCACTGGCAGACACATGCTGTTACATCCACTGCAGACACATGCTGTTTCATCCACTGGCAGACACATGCTGTTTCATCCACTGGCAGACACATGCTGTTTCATCCACTGGCAGACACATGCTGTTTCATCCACTGCAGACAAATGCTGTTTCATCCACTGGCAGACACATGCTGTTTCATCCACTGCAGACACATGCTGTTTCATCCACTGCAGACACATGCTGTTTCATCCACTGCAGACACATGCTGTTTCATCCACTGGCAGACACATGCTGTTTCATCCACTGGCAGACACATGCTGTTTCATCCACTGCAGACACATGCTGTTTCATCCACTGGCAGACACATGCTGTTTCATCCACTGCAGACACATTCTGTTTCATTCACTGCAGACACATGCTGTTTCATCCACTGGTAGACACATGCTGTTTCATCCACTGCAGACACATGCTGTTTCATCCACTGCAGACACATGCTGTTTCATCCACTGGCAGACACATGCTGTTTCATTCACTGCAGACACATGCTGTTTCATCCACTGCAGACACATGCTGTTTCATCCACTGCAGACACATGCTGTTTCATCCACTGGCAGACACATGCTGTTTCATCCACTGGCAGACACATGCTGTTTCATCCACTGGCAGACACATGCTGTTTCATCCACTGCAGACACATGCTGTTTCATCCACTGGCAGACACATGCTGTTTCATCCACTGCAGACACATGCTGTTTCATCCACTGCAGACACATGCTGTTTCATCCACTGCAGACACATGCTGTTTCATCCACTGCAGACACATGCTGTTTCATCCACTGCAGACACATGCTGTTTCATCCACTGCAGACACATGCTGTTTCATTCACTGCAGACACATGCTGTTTCATCCACTGGCAGACACATGCTGTTTCATCCACTGGCAGACACATGCTGTTTCATCCACTGGCAGACACATGCTGTTTCATCCACTGCAGACACATGCTGTTTCATCCACTGGCAGACACATGCTGTTTCATCCACTGCAGACACATGCTGTTTCATCCACTGCAGACACATGCTGTTTCATCCACTGCAGACACATGCTGTTTCATTCACTGCAGACACATGCTGTTTCATCCACTGGCAGACACATGCTGTTTCATCCACTGGCAGACACATGCTGTTTCATCCACTGCAGACACATGCTGTTTCATCCACTGCAGACACATGCTGTTTCATCCACTGCAGACACATGCTGTTTCATCCACTGCAGACACATGCTGTTTCATCCACTGGCAGACACATGCTGTTTCATCCACTGGCAGACACATGCTGTTTCATCCACTGCAGACACATGCTGTTTCATCCACTGCAGACACATGCTGTTTCATCCACTGCAGACACATGCTGTTTCATCCACTGCAGACACATGCTGTTTCATCCACAGCAGACACATGCTGTTTCATCCACTGCAGACACATGCTGTTTCATCCACTGGCAGACACATGCTGTTTCATCCACTGCAGACACATGCTGTTTCATCCACTGCAGACACATGCTGTTTCATCCACTGCAGACACATGCTGTTTCATCCACTGCAGACACATGCTGTTTCATCCAATGCAGACACATGCTGTTTCATCCACTGCAGACACATGCTGTTTCATCCACTGCAGACACATGCTGTTTCATCCACTGCAGACACATGCTGTTTCATTCACTGCAGACACATGCTGTTTCATCCACTGGCAGACACATGCTGTTTCTACTGGCAGACACATGCTGTTTCATCCACTGGCAGACACATGCTGTTTCATCCACTGCAGACACATGCTGTTTCATCCACTGCAGACACATGCTGTTTCATCCACTGGCAGACACATGCTGTTTCATCCACTGCAGACACATGCTGTTTCATCCACTGCAGACACATGCTGTTTCATCCACTGCAGACACATGCTGTTTCATCCACTGGCAGACACATGCTGTTTCATCCACTGGCAGACACATGCTGTTTCATCCACTGCAGACACATGCTGTTTCATCCACTGCAGACACATGCTGTTTCATCCACTGCAGACACATGCTGTTTCATCCACTGGCAGACACATGCTGTTTCATCCACTGGCAGACACATGCTGTTTCATCCACTGGCAGACACATGCTGTTTCATCCACTGGCAGACACATGCTGTTTCATCCACTGGCAGACACATGCTGTTTCATCCACTGCAGACACATGCTGTTTCATCCACTGCAGACACATGCTGTTTCATTCACTGCAGACACATGCTGTTTCATCCACTGGCAGACACATGCTGTTTCATCCACTGGCAGACACATGCTGTTTCATCCACTGGCAGACACATGCTGTTTCATCCACTGCAGACACATGCTGTTTCATCCACTGCAGACACATGCTGTTTCATCCACTGGCAGACACATGCTGTTTCATCCACTGCAGACACATGCTGTTTCATCCACTGCAGACACATGCTGTTTCATCCACTGCATACACATGCTGTTTCATCCACTGCAGACACATGCTGTTTCATCCACTGCAGACACATGCTGTTTCATCCACTGCAGACACATGCTGTTTCATCCACTGCAGACACATGCTGTTTCATCCACTGCAGACACATGCTGTTTCATTCACTGCAGACACATGCTGTTTCATCCACTGGCAGACACATGCTGTTTCATCCACTGGCAGACACATGCTGTTTCATCCACTGGCAGACACATGCTGTTTCATCCACTGCAGACACATGCTGTTTCATCCACTGCAGACACATGCTGTTTCATCCACTGCAGACACATGCTGTTTCATCCACTGCAGACACATGCTGTTTCATCCACTGCAGACACATGCTGTTTCATCCACTGGCAGACACATGCTGTTTCATCCACTGGCAGACACATGCTGTTTCATCCACTGCAGACACATGCTGTTTCATCCACTGCAGACACATGCTGTTTCATCCACTGCAGACACATGCTGTTTCATTCACTGCAGACACATGCTGTTTCATCCACTGGCAGACACATGCTGTTTCATCCACTGCAGACACATGCTGTTTCATTCACTGCAGACACATGCTGTTTCATTCACTGCAGACACATGCTGTTTCATCCACTGGCAGACACATTCTGTTTCATCCACTGCAGACACATGCTGTTTCATCCACTGCAGACACATGCTGTTTCATCCACTGGCTGACACATGCTGTTTCATCCACTGCAGACACATGCTGTTTCATCCACTGCAGACACATGCTGTTTCATCCACTGCAGACACATGCTGTTTCATCCACTGGCAGACACATGCTGTTTCATCCACTGCAGACACATGCTCTTTCATCCACTGGCAGACACATGCTGTTTCATCCACTGGCAGACACATGCTGTTTCATCCACTGCAGACACATGCTGTTTCATCCACTGCAGACACATGCTGTTTCATCCACTGCAGACACATGCTGTTTCATCCACTGCAGACACATGCTGTTTCATCCACTGGCAGACACATGCTGTTTCATCCACTGTAGACACATGCTGTTTCATCCACTGGCAGACACATGCTGTTTCATCCACTGGCAGACACATGCTGTTTCATCCACTGCAGACACATGCTGTTTCATCCACTGCAGACACATGCTGTTTCATCCACTGCAGACACATGCTGTTACATCCACTGCAGACACATGCTGTTTCATCCACTGCAGACACATGCTGTTTCATCCACTGCAGACACATGCTGTTTCATCCACTGCAGACACATGCTGTTTCATCCACTGGCAGACACATGCTGTTTCATTCACTGCAGACACATGCTGTTTCATCCACTGGCAGACACATGCTGTTTCATCCACTGGCAGACACATGCTGTTTCATTCACTGGCAGACACATGCTGTTTCATTCACTGCAGACACATGCTGTTTCATCCACTGGGAGACACATGCTGTTTCATCCACTGGCAGACACATGCTGTTTCATCCACTGCAGACACATGCTGTTTCATCCACTGCAGACACATGCTGTTTCATCCACTGGCAGACACATGCTGTTTCATTCACTGCAGACACATGCTGTTTCATCCACTGGCAGACACATGCTGTTTCATCCACTGGCAGACACATGCTGTTTCATCCACTGGCAGACACATGCTGTTTCATCCACTGCAGACACATGCTGTTTCATCCACTGCAGACACATGCTGTTTCATCCACTGCAGACACATGCTGTTTCATTCACTGCAGACACATGCTGTTTCATCCACTGCAGACACATGCTGTTTCATCCACTGCAGACACATGCTGTTTCATTCACTGCAGACACATGCTGTTTCATCCACTGCAGACACATGCTGTTTCATCCACTGGCAGACACATGCTGTTTCATCCACTGGCAGACACATGCTGTTTCATCCACTGCAGACACATGCTGTTTCATCCACTGCAGACACATGCTGTTTCATTCACTGCAGACACATGCTGTTTCATCCACTGCAGACACATGCTGTTTCATTCACTGCAGACACATGCTGTTTCATCCACTGGCAGACACATGCTGTTTCATCCACTGGCAGACACATGCTGTTTCATTCACTGCAGACACATGCTGTTTCATCCACTGGCAGACACATGCTGTTTCATTCACTGCAGACACATGCTGTTTCATTCACTGCAGACACATGCCGTTTCATCCACTGCAGACACATGCTGTTTCATCCACATTGTGATGAGGGCTCTCTGTTTTTCAGCACTCCACCTTGTCACGTAAATTTGTGGAGGTGATGTCTGAATATAACACAACACAATCAGATTACAGGGAACGCTGTAAGAGACGGATACAGAGACAGCTGGAGATTAGTGAGTAAACACACACACACACACACACACACACACACACAAACACACTTGTGAGCCAGGTGTGTTTTCTCTGAGAACGCAAGGGAGGAAGTTTTGATTCTTTTGCCTGTGTTCAGTCCATGGCTAACTCCTCAATAACTATTCCCTACGTTAGTCCACTAATACAGTTCACTTGAAGAAGTGAATGAAAACGAGTGGGTGGATTCTGTCAGCCGTTGAGCGTACATCGGCTGTACTCTTGTTGTTTTATCCCCCAATATGTGTCCACTATGGTCTCGGATGCCACTACAAATGGCTGTGCCCTCATATAGTGCCCTATTTGAGGGTATAGGGGGCGATTTTTGGATTCATGTGTTTCAGTTCCTATTTCCCTTGTTTCCATTGCTGTCTTGATGACAACTAATCACCATCACCTATATAAAACACTCTCAGTTCTCTTCTGTTCATTGTCTTGTGCCTCGTGCTGTGTTTTCTTTGTATTATTCCTAGTTATTATGAAATGTGATATCATCATTCTTCTTCATTAAGCCTTGCTTTTGGATCTATTAAGATGACAGAACACCTTTTTAACAAAGTTCGGGAGGAGCACGTTCAGATAATCTACCCAATCAGTGTGAGAGGAGGCGCATATATACAGTATATTATAGTGGACTTCTGTTCCACACAGTGATGGGAGAAACAAAACTTTGAATCAATTGCTTCACAAAATGATTCAGTGTTTGGAAAAACTTTTTTTTGGTCATCCACTTGTCAATAGTTCTCACTGAATCAATCCTCATGTTTCATGGGTTCACAGAGATCATCCCCCCCAGCGGCGAAACATTGACATTTACAAATGTTTAAAAACTGTTATGAGGTAACAAAGACTTTGGCAGTTTGATACACACTCCGTTATTATTGTGTCAAAGCGGAAGCGATTGAGAACAACAGCAACTCAGCCACGAAGTGATAGGCCATGTAAAATCACAGAGCGGGGTCAGCGCATGCTGAGGGTCACAGAGCTGGGTCAGCGCATGCTGAGGGTCACGGAGCGGGGTCAGCGCATGCTGAGGGTCACAGAGCTGGGTCAGCGCATGCTGAGGGTCACGGAGCGGGGTCAGCGCATGCTGAGGGTCACAGAGCTGGGTCAGCGCATGCTGAGGGTCACGGAGCGGGGTCTGCGCATGCTGAGGGTCACGGAGCGGTGTCAGCACATGCTGAGGGTCACAGAAGTCGCCAACTTTCTGCAGAGTCAAGAGCTCCAGACCTCCAAACTTCTGTGTCCTTCAGATGAGCTCAAGAACAGTGTGTAGAGCTTCATGGAATGGGTTTCCATGGGTGAGCAGCTCATCCAAGCCTTACATCACCAAGTGCAATGCAAAGCGTGGGATGCAGTGGGGTAAAGTGCGCCGCCACTGGACTCTAGAGCAGTGGAGACGTGTTCTCTGAGTGACCAATCACGCTTCTCTGTCTGACAATCCCATGGACGAGTCTGGGTTTTTGCGGTTGACTTGCCTGACTGCATTGTGCCAAATGTAAAGTTTGGTTGTTTTTCAGGGGTTGGGCTTTGCCCCTTAGTTCCAGTGAAAGGAACTCTTAATGCTTCACCAAGACATTTTGGACAATTTCATGCTCCCAACTTTGTGGGAACAGTTTGGGGACGGCCCCTTCCTGTCCCAACATGACTGCTCCAGTGCACAAAGCGGCGCTCCATAAAGACATGGATGAGCGAGTTTGGTGTGGAGGAACTTGAGTCCTGCCCTCAACCCGATAGAACACCTTTGGGATGAATTAGAGCGGAGACTGAGAGCCAGGCCTTCTCGTCCAACATCACAAATGCGCTTCTAGAAGAATCCCCATAAACACACTCCTAAACCTTCCCAGAAGAGCTGAAGCTGTTAGAGCTGCAAAGGGTGGCTGACTCCATATTAAACCCTAGGGATTGAGAATGGGATGGTGCTGGGGAGAACAGCTGACCCCCGTCTGTCTGCCAGGCCCTTCTGTGTCATCGGCTTTAATCTGGAACCATAATCATCCTGCCAGCCGGGGTGAAAGGCCCTTGTGTTCGCAGTCTGTCACTGGCTATCAGGATAGCTGGCCAGCTGGGTCGCCCCACACTCCAAACACACATGCCGTGACAGCAGTCTTTATTTAGTGTATTCAGTGTGTAATCAAACCTGAGTCACCATACATGCAGATCAGAGGTCTGTGGTCACGTCACACTGCTCATTATTAACTCCGTGAGCTACTAATCACAGATTGCCAAGGGTGAACAATGGTGTACGTCACCTCACTGTGACTCCAGGCTAGCCATTCTCTGTTCTCGTTTCAAAATGTGCAGCCGTTTCATTAGCCATAATTACAGTCTTAGACAAACATTTACTCCATTGTTGTTGGGAGTTGTGTTTTTTGGCCTTTGCGTGTAAACGCTGATCTTGTTAGCTTGATGTTCCCATTGCAGTGGCTTTCACACAAGGCACCAAACGATGTTGTGAGTTTTGGTCAGAGGTGAATGTGAGGTTTTTCTCCTTCACAATTATCAACACAATGAAGACCAGTATGTATATGGGACAGTTTATATACATTTTTCAAATTGGAATATTTCCAAAATTCCCCAGATTAAATTCCCATGGAAAGTTTCCAGAAATTTACCGGAAGTCACTGTCACATGTCACTTATTGTATGGGAAAATGTAATATACCTTGTGTGTGTATCACTGTGTGCTTTTACGTCAGCTAGTACAGACACACATGTACACCTACAGTACTCTGCTCTATGTGCTATAGCACACGCAAGCTGTTAACATCATGTGTTGTTCTGTGTAGCGGGAAGAAATACAACCAATGAGGAGCTGGAGAGCGTGTTAGAGAGTGACAACCCCATCTTCAGCTCAGGGGTGAGTGGATACAGCATCATTACATGAAAACCTTAAGCCACAGCATTGGATACAGTCAGAGCTGGACACATTACTGGACAATAACACATTCGTTGGGTCTTTAGAGCTGCAAAGAATCATGTTTTGTGAAATATCACCTTTTCAGGCAGACTTATGTTGGAAAACTTCAGCATTGCCACTTTCCAACATGTTTCTTTTCCACTACAGATCATCCTGGACTGCAACATCACTGAACAGGCCATGAACGAGATTGAGACGCAACACAGTGAGATCATCAAACTGGAGAGCAACATCCGTGAGCTGCACGACATGTTCATGGATATGGCCATGCTGGTCGAGAGCCAGGTGAGAGGACAGCCGCTCACACCTGTGACATAACGGATCAAGAAAAGCTGTAGTTAATGGGCAAAGGAAGACCTACTCCAGAGCTTAATTTGGTGCAGAAAGCCAAAGCTTTTTAAAACATTTCAACCACAGCGATTAAGCGATACATGACAGCATCAATCACAAAGCTAAAGCTTGACTGCTGGGATTGTTTGCTGTTTGGGTAAGTTATTTACAATCGAATAGGTCACGTGCCAAAAGATGTTTTTCTGTCCGCTGCCACTGTTTTATATATGTTAAGCTTTATAGTGCGGAATTACTGGTCAATCTGTAAGTGTACCAACTCAGTGACCATTATGCTCATTTGCTGTAATCCTGCATAATAGTTACAATCTGTGAAAATGTCACGATCGCTGTTTTCTGTCTTTGATGCGGAAGCGTCTGTCGCTGATTTGCTTTGGTCTTAGTGCTGTCATGTGTCCGCTTACATTAAATGCTGTTGGTTTTGTGTGTCAACGATGTTTTGTTTGGGTCACTGCTCAGTCACTGTGCGGATTGCTGGTTGCGTTTCTTATGCAGTACTTTAGAAGAGGACAAACTAGGCTGATATCAGGCTCAGTTTAGGAGGTGAGAAGGTTGTGGTTCAAGAGTTTGTTACTGGCATATACACCGATCAGGCATAACATTATGATGGGTGAAGTGAATAACACTGATGATCTGTTAGTGGGTGGGATATATTAGGCAGCAAGTGAACATTTTGTCCTCAGAGTTGATGTGTTAGAAGCAGGAAAAATGGGCAAGCGTAAGGATTTGAGCGAGTTTGACAAGGGCCAGATTGTGACGGCTAGACGACTGGGTCAGAGCATCTCCTAAACTGCAGCTCTTGTGGGGTGTTCCCGGTCTGCAGTGGTCAGTCTCTATCAAAAGTGGAGGACCAGTGGAGAACCAGCCACAGGGTCATGAAGGACCAGTGGAGAACCGGCCACAGGGTCATGAAGGACCAGTGGAGAACCGGCCACAGGGTCATGAAGGACCAGTGGAGAACCGGCCACAGGGTCATGAAGGACCAGTGGAGAACCGGCCACAGGGTCATGAAGGACCAGTGGAGAACCGGCCACAGGGTCATGGAGGACCAGTGGAGAACCGGCCACAGGGTCATGGAGGACCAGTGGAGAACCGGCCACAGGGTCATGTAGGACCAGTGGAGAACCGGCCACAGGATCATGGAGGACCAGTGGAGAACCGGCCACAGGGTCATGAAGGACCAGTGGAGAACCGGCCACAGGGTCATGAAGGACCAGTGGAGAACCGGCCACAGGGTCATGAAGGACCAGTGGAGAACCGGCCACAGGGTCATGTAGGACCAGTGGAGAACCGGCCACAGGGTCATGAAGGACCAGTGGAGAACCGGCCACAGGGTCATGAAGGACCAGTGGAGAACCGCCACAGCGTCATGAAGGACCAGTGGAGAACCGGCCACAACGTCATGAAGGACCAGTGGAGAACCGGCCACAGGGTCATGAAGGACCAGTGGAGAACCGGCCACAGGGTCATGGAGGACCAGTGGAGAACCGGCCACAGGGTCATGGAGGACCAGTGGAGAACCGGCCACAGGGTCATGGAGGACCAGTGGAGAACCAGCCACAGGATCATGAAGGACCAGTGGAGAACCAGTCACAGGGTCATGAAGGACCAGTGGAGAACCGGCCACAGGGTCATGGAGGACCAGTGGAGAACCGGCCACAGGGTCATGAAGGACCAGTGGAGAACCGGCCACAGGGTCATGAAGGACCAGTGGAGAACCGGCCACAGGGTCATGAAGGACCAGTGGAGAACCGGCCACAGGGTCATGAAGGACCAGTGGAGAACCGGCCACAGGGTCATGAAGGACCAGTGGAGAACCGGCCACAGGATCATGAAGGACCAGTGGAGAACCGGCCACAGGGTCATGAAGGACCAGTTGAGAACCGGCCACAGGGTCATGAAGGGCCAGTGTAGAACCGGCCACAGGGTCATGAAGGACCAGTGGAGAACCGGCCACAGGGTCATGAAGGACCAGTGGAGAACCGGCCACAGGGTCATGGGCGGCCGAGGCTCATTGATGCCTGTGTGGTCGATCAAACAGACGAGCTACTGGAGCTCAAACTGCTCAAGAAGTTAATGCTGGTTCTGATAGAAAGGGCTCAGAATACACAGAGCATCTCAGTTTGTTGTGTATGGACCAGTCAGGGTGCCCATGCTGACCCCTGACCCCGCCCAAAGCACTAACAGTGCTCAGCCTGCCTCTGTGCAGTGAGACCTGATGCAGCCCCTGAATGAGACGCACAGAAATACTGCAAAATAATAATAATAATATTAACGCGACTAAACGAGACAAAATAAAGTTATAACATTTCGTCTCGTCTAGCATAGTTTTTATTTTGTGAACCATATTTAGTCTCGTTTTCGTCAACAATATTGTATTATACATTTAATTATAGTCATCGTCACATGACCAGCATTTACGTTGCGTCTCGTCTCGTTTTCGTCACATGATAAAGGTTCCTTGACGACAATATGTAGTCATACTTTTCGTTGAAGAAGCAACACTAGTTGACAGTAATCGGATGCGTGTCAATATTGTGCATTTGGTCTTAAAGTGACCGCAGCCCATAGTCTACCTCCTGCCATCTGTCATTATTCTTGATCGAATAACTTTTGTAGCTAACATTACATTTTTATAGCATTAAGCTATATTTAATTTATACAGTGAAGATTATGCAATGTTATTTTACATTTGATTATTCAGTTTCTGTACCGGAATTACTGTGCTGATCCGCGCACCTCTAGTGGGGAGATGAGACATTTGTAAGTAAACATTTTCAAAGTTTTAAACCACTACATAAATTGGGACGTACAGAAATCAACAATCAGCATATGAAACTCAACAATACTGACAGTCAACAACAACAATAAATGTCATGGCGCAGTGCATGCTGTATGCCAGCATAGGCTGTGTTCCAGGTGGTTTTATTATGCCCTTCACTCGCTAACTTCCCTCCGTCTCCTTCACTCGGATGTGTGTCATGAGTGCCCACTGGAACCTGAACTGGAACGGCCCTTGATCACTTGAGTCCACTATGGAGTTGATTTATTATTATTTTTTCCCTTACGAAATAGTTTAATGCTGTGTATAGGTGTGTTTGGGATGTTTTAAGCCAGTTTTCGTGTCCAGAGATCGGGTCGTCGCCGGCTACGCCATGCCGAGGGACAACTTGGTCCTTGTTTTAATTTGAATCATAACGGGTTTGTGAACTGTTCTTAGTCTTGTCTGTCACTCAGGACCTGTTTGCCTTGGGAGACCCTACCAGGGGCATATAGCCCCGGACAACATAGCTCCTAGGATCATTCGGGTACTCAAACCCCTCCACCACGATAAGGTGACAGTTCAAGGAGGGGGACACGCTGGAGGGATTACTTCTCCCGGCTGGCCTGGGAACGCCTCAGGGTTCCCGTGGAAGAGCTGGAGGATGGGTTAGGGAGAGGGAAGTCTGTTGCCCCCGCAACCCGGCCCCGGATAAGTAGAAGATGATGGATGGATGGGATGTTTCAAATATTTTAAAACATAATTAATATATCATAGAGTTGTTTGTGGTGGGGTAAATTAAACGTGATATGTTGTGACGTCAACATGTGTCATGTTCTTATGTTCATTGTCATGTTTCCTGTTGTCATGTGATTCCATTGTGCCCTCATGTGATCATGTCATGTGCTTCCCTAGTCTCATGTGTTATGTTCTCATTGGTTGTTTTTGTCATGTGTTCTCAGTCATTGGTTCATTGTCTTGATCTGTCACAGGTGTGTCTTGTTTAGTCATCAGTCCTTGTGTATTTAGCCCTCATGTTTGCCTTGTTCCCTTGTCTAGTATTGTCTGTGTAACCTCTGTTGGTGAGTGTTGTTTTTGTTTAAGTTTAGTTCTTGTAGTCAAGTCAAGCTTTGACAAGTCCTTTGGTTTATTTTGTATCTGTTCATGCTCTTAATAAGACTGCACTTGGGTTCTGCAACTTGCCTCCAGTGGACTTTGGTACATGCATTGTGGTATATGGAGCTGCCTGAAGAAGTGTACATATGAAGTAGACTTGGGAGGGAGTGAGGGTTTGTCCACATAAAAACTTCACGAAATGGAACACACTTCAAAATGGCGGCAGGGATTCCCCCGAGGGGAAGTGCTTTGGGAAGTTCATGTCTAAAAGTGTAGTGGAACGCAGCCATAGTACAAATCTCATTCATGATTCCCAGCATGCATTGCGGCATGAATAAATGATGCATCTGCTTATATTTTTGTTGACTTTTTAGTAGCTTGTTTTTTAATGCTTACAGCTGACCCATTTATCTGTATATATATTTTGTGTATCCGATTGGAATCTGATCTAAATGATTGACTGTCCACACTGTATGCGATTTGTCCCATGCCGCTCTTTTGTTTTCCGGGAATCTGCATTGGTTTCTATGATAATGAAGTTGCGTTGGTGGGTATACGCCAAAAACAACAACAACAACCGCAACATGAGGGGTTTGCAATAGAGGTGTTGTCGTGTTTCCAGCATGACACTGTGTCTTCTGCAGGAGAACCGTAGTTAACCTTGAGTTAACAAGAACTAAGAATGAACAATACTCCTACAGCATTTGTTAATCTTAGTTAATGGTAATTACAACATCTACTAATGCAGGATTGTGTTTAGTGATTAGTGAGCTGTATTTTCCTGTCTTCTTTTAGGGAGAGTTAATAAACAATATAGAGAAGAACGTCTGCAATGCTCAGGAATATGTGGAAACGGCCAAAGAGCAAACCAAAGCAGCTGTCAAAGTCCAGAAGACTAGCAGGACGGTGAGATCTCACAACCCATCCATTCCTCCTGTCTCATCACCTTTCTCTCTCTCTCTCTCTCCTCCATCTTCTGCTGTGGTCAGGGAGAGATGATAGAGCGTGTAGAGTATAATGTGGAGCGCTCGGTGGATTTCATTAGGGACGCAGTGCACGAGACCACAAAGGCTGTAAAGTACCAGAGTAATACGCGGCGGGTGAGTGAACGATGCCTGCCATCCGTCCTGCATGAGCATGTGCACATCCGCCCTTTTCATTCCCACTCCGCATTCTGGCATGAGAAGCTCTGTCTGTGTGCTGTCAACACCGTTTTCTCCATCATTGAGGTGTATTCCATTAATAAAGGTAAAAAGCTTTCCAATTGCACAAGAATAAACAACTTGACCCGTCCCTGTGGGCGGGGTCAACACTGCCAGAAGCTGTCATTTAGGAGCGAGGTTAGCCAGTTTCAGTCTAACTCAATCTAATAAATTGACAGCGTTCAGCTCAACGTCCGCTCATTGAGGGTAAACGTCGCATTATGCGACTGCACATTACTTTACGGAGAGCTTACGACCTACTGGCTACGCTCTGCCTGGAGAACAAACCTCTATTGTAACTATATCATGAATGGATGGGCTGAAGTGAAGACCTGTGCTCTGTGTCCATGTCCTCCACAGAAGCTGATCCTGATAGGCAGCTGTGTGTCCGTCTGTCTCCTCATCCTCATCATCTCTCTAGCCATCGGATTGAGCTGACCGAGAGACATCTCCTGTCTATGTGCTTTCGGTTTCCATCTTCTCTTATGTGTGATATATCCAAAACATTCAAAAGGGAAATTATGTACAGACTGAGTGTGTGATAAGATGAAAAATAGCTGGTTTGTGAGATGGGCTGCGGTGTACAGTGCCTAGAAAAAGTATTCACTTTCTGGACTTTTTTTAATTTGATCAACAAAGATATTTTATTACAGAAACGTGTCGTCATTTTTTGCAGTAATTATACCCATATCAGTCATTTGCAGTGATTCTGTGTGGATTCAGCAGCTCTCTTTATCTTTGCACATCTGGCCACGGCTGTTTTCTTCATTGTTTGTCGAGATCTGGACTCTGACTTTGTGTTAAGACTTGCATGGCTTAAATGAACATAAATGATGTCTCTTACTGAAATATGTAGTAGAAAACCCATGAAAGATCCACGTTATTTAAAAGATCCATTATATATTTGGACAATGGGTGGCAATTTACCAACACAACTCGAAAAACGTTTCAGAGTTAAACAAAACCAATCAATTGCTTTGTAATGGCATTTAAAACACACTCAAACACGTGCACATTTCATTCAGGAACAGGCCGTTTTGATTTAAATGCTTTTTAGTGTTGATGATCACGTTATTTTACATGTGCATATGATTACATATGATGTCTCTTGTTTCTGCTTCTTCTTCTCCTGTGTTTTGATCAGGAGATTCTCTACTCTTTCAGAAGATGTCATAGCGACCCCTAGCCGGAAATTACCATCAATGCCAAAACGTTCAAACTAAGTTGCATGTACAAAATACAATAATGCTGTACATGTAATATATGATTCAATTTACAACACCATAAATTGAATAGACACAAAAAAGCAATAAACACAACTAATGTACTTCCTTTATTCATCATTTTGTAGAAGTCGAGTTAAAGGTGCTGTATGTACGTTTTTCACTATACTAAAGCATAAAAACACCATAATGTGCTTGATATGTAGGAAACATGCTTTAAATCACACACTCGTTCCTCAGAAAACCAAAGCTACAGCCTGTTATTCTGCTTTGAGATGTGCGGCCCGTGTGGGAATGTGTGTGTGTGTGTGTGTGTGTGTGTGTTTTGGTCTGTGTGCTAACGCACGTTGCAAGTTTCAAAATCTCTATGAACACATTAAAACACGGAAAAATCTTACAGAGTGAGAGTCTCCTCGCCTTTCATTGTCAATTGACCTATCGTTAAGCCCCTCCCCTCGAACGCAGATGAGCCAATGGCAGTTGAGTAACCGGACCGAAACTCGGACGTCTTTAGGTTTCAGCGCCATAGAGAAACATTGGAAAATCCGAAGCTCTCATTGGTTTGATGGTGTTTATGCTCCAAAAATGCTGTAACACTGATTCCAGGAATCCTGAGAGGATTTTATGGTTGTTATACTCTCATTAAGTTACGATTAAAGTTATTGAGTCCCTGCTAACATACAAACCGAAATAACTAACTGTTCTCACGTCATTTAACGTTAACAGTGTTGGTCAAAAACACACAAACAAAGGTCTACATGTCACAGATTTTATTGTGACGTATAGTCTAATTTGTTTTTGTATATATTTTTATATTTCTGTTAGATAGGGATAGTAGAGTGTCCAGTGAGGGTGAATACTTTTATAAGCACTATTTATTTCCCAACATCTGTTTGTGTTTTGTATCGCTGTGTGTTACATGTGTGCTTACTGTGTTGTGGCATGTGTGCAATCCATTGGGAGAGAGCGGGAAGACGGATCAACGCTCTTGCTACACTCCTTACATTCAACACGATGCCGTCGTGGAGAGCGGGGTTGAGCTGCTTTCTGCTTTCTCATTATCTGCAAATTCAATGAAAAACACCAACATCCTCAAACTGCTCTCCACGAATCTTTAAATATGCAGTGATATTTCCACCTGGGTCATTGCAGTAACTCTTCTTTCCTCCTGTTCATGCTGCCTGGAATGCTTTCCCCATGTGTTGATTTGTGAAATCCAGAAGAAGACGGTGATTATTGTCTGTTGTGTGCTGCTCGGAGTCATAGTGGCCGTCATCATTGGTGGTGTGTTGGCCTGAATGACATGTGTCCGGATAATAAAGAGACTGTATTATACGTTATAAGCTGGAACACACTACAGGACTGTCTAAATCTGAACCGATTTTAAAAACACTAGGCATCGGATACTTGCACAAAAACGGCTGGGGATCAAACACTGGTCATTCCAGACACACACACACCTAATGTAAAACATGGCATTGTCTTCTCTGTATGAATTAAATATGAATTAAATTAAATATACATTGATTCTTATTGAGAGTTTTCTTTTGTCGTGTGATTAGCATTAAAGGGGCTGTATGTAAGTTATGACTGTACTAAAGCATAAAAACACCATAATATGTTTGCAGATATGTAGAAAACATGCTGAGTTAACATAATCGTTTCTCAGAAAAGCAGGAGCTTGTTACATATCTAACGTTACAGCATCCAATCATATCAGTGGATTCAGGCCAGAGCCAATCATTTCATCCTTCCCTATAGGTCAATTAAGCGATTAGCAAATAGTTGTGCTTCTCTGGACTTTCTCTATGAAATCATTCAGCTTCACTGGAGTCCAGCATGAGGGATGTTTTGCTTGCTGTTGTTAGCATTTGCAGCAACTCATAATGTAAAAACTGCACATCATTTAATATAGTATTACATTATTATAATAAAATGTTCATAATGTGATGATTTTCTCAAAATGTAATAACATCTTGAGCTAAATTTTTACATTATGAGAAAATGATTACATTATGAACTCACCAAAACATGTCATGTTTTCATCATTGTAATGGCTTTTAAAACATAAAAAATATTACTATTCCCTTACAGTACATTCAAAAATATAAAGCCAGTCATATACTACCAGCGAAATGCAACATTTAAATGTTCAATCAAATAGTACTATTATACAGTACATTTTAAAAATCTAAATCCAGAAAAAAATGTATTTAAACTAGTAGTAGTAGTAATCTGGTGGATTTTGTAGGCAGGTTAAGATTTTTAAAAAGTACTGTGTTACGTCCATGGACGTATTCATATTTGTGTTTCTGTTACAAGGAGTGTTCTTGGAGTGTGTTTCTCTCTCTCTATCGTTCTCCTTTCCTGTGTTCATTGATCGATCTGGCCACGGTGTCCGGAGGAGTCCAGTATAAAGCTGAAGAGAGACATGCGGCGTTTGAGGCGGATCCGTTCTCCAAACCCTACATTTATGGGTAATGTAGGGAGGAGGATACTCATATATTTTCTCCTGTTTAATGGTTAGTTAGGGAGTGAGGGAAGTTATCTGTTGTTTTGTTTGTTTTTCTTTAATGTAGGTAATTTAATGCTTACCCCTTTTAGGTAGAGATATTTTTTGTTTTCTTTTGTTTGGGCCCTCCTCCCGACGTAATGTTTGTTTTTGGGTTTATTTGTAAAATGTTGCTTTGCTTCATATTTGCTTTCTATTGAATTTTGATCACTGCTTAAAGGTGAAAATAAAATGCAGAAACACCCATTCAAATCGAATGTTGTTTGATTACTTGTTGCTCTGGGTCTGGAGAGTTGGAGCTCCTCAGTCTCTCCTCTTTCTTTATTGTTCGTCGTTCCCTATTTACCCTAAAGACTAAAGACGTAACAATTGGGGGCTCGTCCGGGATGACGTAGTTGAACGCCAAATAGTGAAAGAAACAAATTGGTAAGTTGAACTTTTTGTTGTTTGATATGTCTTCGTGGGGGGGGGGGGGAGAGATACCTCTTGTGGGAATTCGATTTGACAGCCTTCACTCTTTCTCCTACCACAGAGGTATTTGAAAGCTGCAGAAAAACAGATCTGGTATCGATCGCAGATTTTTTTAACATTCAAGTGACGAGAGGCTACTAAACAAGTAATAAAAAAGAGGTGTATGACAGTTAGTGGAGGATGGCATTCTGGCAGAGGCACCTGCTGTTTTTTTAGATACTGAGCGAGTCCCAACCATATGATCCCAGGTTGGAGATTAGACTTAGAAATAAAAAAAACAGGAATGTGAGCCTCCAATGACAAGGCTGCGCGTTATAGACACGGAGAAGGAGCGGGATATTCAATTGCATAAATTAGGTCTAGAAGCATTGAAAAAGCCAGTGCCCGTACCTCTGTCTTGACCACCCTCTTTTACGGTGTCCACCGTTTCGCCTGTTGGTTCCGTTCCGCCTTCTGCTGTTTCTGCATTTATATCAGTAAATATATTAAACTTATGCCTCCTTTCAGAGAAGCTGAAGTTGATGCTTATTTTGTAGCCTTTGTTCCTTCAATGCAGCCTCGTGGGTAAGGCACAGGAAGTTATTTCAGCTTTAAAGGAACACGCTGACTTTTTGTGAATACATCCCATTCTCATCTCCGTGCTATAACTCTGTCTGACGCACCCACCGCTAACCTAGCTTAGCACAAAGACTGGAGGTAAATGGCTCCAGCTAGCCTAGCTTAGTACAAAGACTAGAGGTAAACGGCTCCAGCTAGCCTACTGCTCAATAAGTGACAAAACAATGCCAACATTTTCATATTTACATGCTGTGATGTGGGTAGTTACATTGTGTACTAAGACAGACGGAAAATGAAAATTTGTGATTTTCTAGGCCGATATGGCTAGGAACAATACTCTCATTCCTGCGTAATAATCAAGGAACTTTACTGCCATACCATGAGTGCAGCGGCGCAATGATATTACACAGCGCCTGAAAATAGTCCCAGCACGCTCTCTGTGCAAGCAGGTTGTCACGTTGTGTAGCGGACCCCGACCGAATGATGGCCAGCCTTTACTGATGTTTCCTGGAGTTTATTGAAACCGTTTGCTCTCCAAAATATCACCGTAAGAGCTGAACAAAACTTCTTCAGGGCCACATAAAAGCCTTAGAGTCCAGAGGGTTAAAGTGAATTTTGTTTTGTATAAATTGTATCTTAATTTTAATCAAGGTTTCATCAGCCAATTGCCTGGATTTAATAAATAAGAAGCAAATATAGCAGACAAAAGCCTACAATCATGACATTGCACGGCGCATCTCATAAATGAATCGAAGCTCGAAATGATATTTGAGTATTGTGTTTATCAGATCGTTTACAAAATCAAATGATTCAGAAATGATTTTTGCCATTGAAATGACTGGGAAAAAGTGTCCCAATCAACCTGAATTCACCCTATACGCAACATTATGAAATCATTGCATCACGTTGTTTTACATCCCAAATATTGTACTTATAACATTCATCATTACCAATTATTCAGTTATTTGTATCTACTGAACACTGAATTGTACTCAATGTCACAACATTACAGTTTTTTTTAGCATGAGACTTCTTTCAAAAACATTAAAAATAGTAATGTCACATCTTTTGATCATTTAAAATATAATAGGCCTTTGTAATGGGCCTTTGTTGACTATATTCTAAATAAACTACAACAAAATATATTTATTTTGTAAATTGTGTAAGGAGTTCCCCTCCGTCACACCTGACTCAAAGGCTCATTCATTATGCGGCTCATTATGCAGGTCTTTTGTTATCTCAGATGTGAATCTCAGCATTATTCATTATCGTTCACGCCTCCTCGCATACGGCCTCTGTAAAGAAAAAGTGTCTTACAAAATGTAAATTAATATATTGTTGTATGTGAATGAGTAGGCTCAATGATTCTCACATCATTTTGAAGCAAAAAGTCTAGGCAACAACACCCATTAGTCAAAAGTCTTGTGGAACACATATCTATTGTGTTTTGAGGCCTTAATTTTAAAACACTTTTTTTTTTTTTTCAAAAACCATGCATAAACATTTTTCTCTCAAAAATACAAGCATGTACATACATGTTGCTCAGATATTATGGTAGCCCAGTTTGTGCTGAATACAGTGTAATTACACTTTTGCCATTAATGTGTTTATAAGTAACTGAAAAAAACACAAATGCCAGAGCATGTATGTCAGGGTTGTTGTATGGGTGGGAGCTCAGACTCAAATGCAGGAAATGTGGTTTTTATTAATAATAATATAAAACAAAACTACCCACAAGGGGGGAAACCAAAATATACATATACAAGAAATCCGGAGACATGAAGCAGGGAGGGAAACCGACAAGGAACAGAAGACATCAGAAAACGGACCAGCACATGACTGCAGACACAAGGAGAATATAAAGGGAACAAACAAGGCAGGTAATGAGGGAGAACAGGTGGGGCAAATTAACCAATAATCAGATAACAAGATGGGTGGGGTTGACAATAGACCGAAGACATGACATACACAAGCACATGGCCAGAAATATGGCAAAAGCATGCGATTTGACAGCAAAACGCGTGTCTTCGACGCGTGATTGACCATATAAACACGCATTTTTAACGTGCGCTCTGGGGTCACAGAAAACGCACGTTTTTAATATCAAAGTGTGCGTCCTCGACGCATGATTTGCTATTTTAAAAAACATGCGTTTCCAACATGCATTTTAGGTGACCCCAGAGCGCACGTTAAAAATGCGCGCTTATATGGTAAATCATGCACTGTGGACACGCGTTTTGTTGTCAAATCGCACTCTTTCGACGTGTAAACAGTTCAACCAAACAGGCAGTGCACACTTGTGTTTGAAGGATCCAAACAGACGAAAAGAACGCGCTCTTTCCTTAGTGTTCTCAAAACTGCATGCTCCCTTTTTAGGGCACACCACTTATAAAGTAAAGTTACATATTGTTGACCATCTTTTTAAGTAATAACACTATTTATCACGATACACTATATGGCTATTATAAGAATTAAATTAAATCAGTATCAACAAAATCCTAAATAAAATTGCCTAAATAGTCATGAGATTTTTTAGATTTATGTTCTAAATATAATATTTTAGTTATAGAAATATGAAATGTTGGGGAAATGTAATTATCACTGGTCTATGAAACTATAAACTGCCAGTATAGTTGGCGGCGTTATGGATTCTAGAATCAGCGAATTATTCCAGAACGAAACACTGCTGAGAGATGACACTCTTCTGCTCTGTTTGAATCTATTTTTGTAGGAAAAATAGAGCAAAAATTGTACCAAAAAAATGACAACGTTGTCTATAAAAACGGTCAAGACCTATTATTATGTTGTATAAAATTAACATTGCATTTTGCAATCATGCTGATAGCCTACTCTGGAAAATAGCTCTCTTGCTCGAGTGATATTGCTTAACAGTTAACAGCTTAACAGTTTACAGTTCATTCTTTTATTTTTAAAACAACTTTTGTTCAAACAAAGATCAAGTTGTAGCTCCTTGCCTTCTTACAAAGGCCGTCTAGTCCTAACCTGATGTCGGCGTCCCGTCTGAAGAGCAAGTCAACTATCTCGAACTTTAGTACTTCTCTTCTATTACGTGCTGCAGCACATACCAGACAACACTCCTAGATTGCTAGTTTATTAGCGGCCGGGAGCTTCATTTACCGAGAGAGACTCTCTGAACTATAAGATAAACACACAATTTGTACTTTGCAAAGATGCAACACGAGAATACCATGGAATGCTCTGATTGGTTACATTCAGCTCATGCAAAAGCACAAAACTATCTTTCACAGAATCATTATAAAATCTAGACTGCATGATCACATGGTGTGCAAAAATACATATGTGGCATATCTGTTTAAGATCAACCTCACTATATGCGTCTTACACTTTTGCTAGTGGCAGATTATTCAGGACATCTTGACATATCCATTGCAGCATAAAGACATTTTAAGAACACTTCTGTTGGGCCTTATTGCAACATTCAACTTCCTTTCACATCCTTCATCCTTCTGGACCGCTTGTGATTTTCTAGTATAATTTATGGGAATAAGAAGTGAAGCAACAGAAGCAAAAGGGTTTCAGTTCCTGAAAATGTCAGAACTTTAAGAGTAAGGCAAACTGTGTAATTACCGTGTATTGTCATTAAGGTGAATCGAGGTGACCTGCTTCAGGATTATTTGCTGTGCATTTACTTGGAATTGTTTAAAGGTAAGAGTTCAAATAATCCAATAAAAACGCTCATCTGACTCGAATCGACATTACCCATTTTGATTGTGGTCAGTTCTCGTTGTACAACAGTTCCTTTACACATTTCAAATACTTTTTCTAAATGTGGTGATTTGAGCTTCTCTGAAAATAATAATGCTCTTTCTTAGAGCGTTTTCAATCAAAAGAGGTCTTTCTGAAGAAAATAAGGCTCTAGTTTAAGTGTGCGCACAAGGTGTTGATATTAATTTACTGAAGCAGTTGCCACTGGAAAATTTAAGTATTCTTTACTAGTTAAAACCTAAACATAAGTGACATGCATGCTTTCTCAAAGTCTGTGTGTAGGCTATCCCAGATATTTTCATATATCCCCAACAATCTATTTCTAATTTGGCTTGAACAGTGTTTACTTCATTTTCAGCAGATTTCCTCACTTTTCGTAAGTATAGATACACCTAATTACATTTTTAAAGGATTTTTCTGTGCAATGTGCATACAGTATATCTAAAGCGTTGTCTCAATGCACAGGGATTTATACAAGTAAACGTTTAAGTGTACTATAAGTGTAACAGTAGCAAACTTTAAGTACACAACTACGTTTCTCATGTGTACTGCATCTGTACTACAAAGTGAACTTATAAGTATATTAGTAATTTAATATTTGAATACAAGTAGTAAAAAAAATGTTGTTTATTAAAGTACACTTTGAAATACATTCTCAGTAAACTACTAGTTTATACTGCATACTTATAAGTTTTCTTTAAGTGAACACAACATCGTACTTATAGCTTACTGTATATATTATTTTTGCACTTTAAGTATACTGCTATGTTCAAATATAGGTATTAATTTAGTTAAGTAACTTGAAATACATTTAACTCTTTAAAAACATTTTATTATAGCTTCATGTATCCTTTTTTATCAACACTTGAATGTGCAAGTTTCATTTAAAAAAAGCAACATTTCAAACAAAATCACATTTTAGTCAAAGACTTCATCCGGATCAGATTCAGAGTCGATCGAGTCCATCAACATCTACAAAGCTTCAGTCGTTTCCTCTTCATGGGTTTGACATGCACTCAAGAACATTAGGCCGTTTTGAACTTATCATGTTTTATGATCATGTTATTTTACATTTTCTCTATCACTTGTTTCTGCTTCTTCTTCTCCATACGAACAATAAGTTTATTCAAGTGTGCTATTAGCAGTGTTGGGGGTAAAGCATTACAAGTAACTTGAGTTACGTAATAATATTACTTTTTCCAAGTAACTAGTAAAGTAACGCATTACTTTTCAAATTCACTAAATATATCTGAGTTACTTTTTCAAAAAAGTAACGCAAGTTACTTTTTCACATTAATTTGACTGACAGCTCTCCTGCCCCCATGTTGAGAAAAATAAGTGCAGAGGTGTTGTGTGTAAACATGATGGTTATTGTAGTTCCAGACTAAATGTGAGCATTTATTTATCTCACTTGCACAATAAAGATTCTGTACTCCTCAAAATAAATAAAATCAGTCAAATGCAAAATCAGAGTACTATGCAAACCTCCAATAATTAAATGTTAAATAAAACAACAATTTTTATGCATAATCTACCTTTATATTTAATTTACCAATGTCTTGCTGCTGACCTTTGATGATGAAAATTACTAGATTTTTTGTTTTTATTGGTAAAACTTTTTTCTCCTGCATCCTATTCTACCATTATCCAGAATGGCAGCAGAGCAGAGCTGCGCCCTCTACTGTTCATGCGTGAATTTGCATTTTTATCTCAGCCTGGGGCTTATTATTTCAATTTTGGTATGAAGAAAAATATAACTTTTTTGTTATAAAAAACAAAACAAAAACAAGCCCAGCTCAGGTGAGAAAAAGTAATGCAAAAGTAACGTAACGCATTACTTTTCTTAAAAAGTAACTAAGTAACGTAATTAGTAACTTTTTAAGGGAGTAACGCAATATTGTAATGCATTACTTTTCAAAATAACTTTCCCCAACACTGGCTATTAGTATACTTCTTTTAAACTAAAAATAATAATTGCAATCTACTTTTTACATACTTCTCAGAAATATACTTCAAATTGCACAAAGTATACTTGACTTAAACTGACAGAAAAGTTTGGCCTGTACTAATCTTTTGATCGAGAGTATTCTAAGTAAACTTGATCTGATTTCGCCTTCACTGTGTTTTTCTACACCACCAGGGTGTGACACATAAAGTCTTATTAAACTTACATTGTTGAAAATATTGATTTATAAATAAAACAGATCCCTAATTCTGCATATCTTTAGTGTAGGCTAGTCCACTGGTAGTGTACATAGAAATTTAGTTAAAATCTACTTGACTCTTTCCCACCATTGACTGAATTATCCGGCTATCCATGTTTCCACTGTTATATGGGAGGGGGCGCTGTTACACTTCTACTACAGAATCTCAGGGTTAAAACACAGGAGAAAAAGAAGCAGAAACAAGTGATAGAAGATTGCTCGCGCAAATGTAAAATAACGTGATCATCAAACATTAAACTGCATAAGTTCAAAACTGCCTAATGTTCCTGAATTAACTGATGAACCCATGAAGAGGAAACGACTGTGAAGCTTTGGAGATGTTGATGGACTCGATCGACTCCATCTGTGTTTGATCATCACTCTGAATCTGATCAAGGCTGACAAAAATTTGATTTTCTCAGCTTTATGCTCAAAATGTTGCCTTTCTTTATGAAACGTGCCCACATTGAAGCGTTGATAAAAAGGATGCATGAAGCTATAATAAAATGTTTTTTTTAGTAAATTAGTTAAAGTACAGTTAAAGATATTGTTCAAGTATAGCAAAATTAATACTTACATTTGAACATAGTAGCATACTTAAAGTTAAAAAATAATATATACATAGTAAACTATAAGTATGATGCTATGTTCACTTAAAGAAAACTTATAAGTATACTTGCAGTACAAACTAGTAGTTTACTGAGAGTACACTTCTCTACTAATAAACTAAGAGAAAAAAAAACTACTAGTATACTTATAAGTTCACTTGTAGTACAGATGCTTAAAGTTTAAAGTGTGCTACTGTTACACTTATAGTACACTTAAACGTTTACTTTTATATACTAAAACTGGGTCAATTTAGTCCCAAGCAGTATTGAAATAATACACTTACAAGTACTAGTAACTAGTGCATTGATATTAGTATACTTACTACTTAAAGTATACTTAAAATATACTTGAACATTACTTAAGTATAAAAAATAAAATTCCCACACTACGCAATAGGGTAGTACCAAGTCATCTTCCTGTCAAAAAAACAGATTTGCTTGGCTTCATAGAAATGTGGGTCTTCCAACATAAAGAATGTAAACAATTCTGTGATTTCAAGACAAATAAGATGTAAAACATAAAAGCATTCATTAATTGTAACACTACTTTTGTGGTATACAGGTTATCATGTAAATGTGGATGCTTTTACGTAGGGCGGTCCAAGAGATGTCTCAAAGACAGTATCGGAGCACAAAAATGCCATTAGAAAAGCCAATTTGGATTATCATGTGGCAAAACACTTCCAAAATGTGCATGACAGTAATCCAGAAGGCCTAATGGTTGAGGTTAGAAACGGTGGGATGGTGACCGATTAAAATTACTTTTACAATGCGATTTACAGGCCACACAGTGTACTCGGGGTTGAATGAAGAAATAGATTTCAGTCTTTCTTGTGATCATTTTCTCTGTATATGTATTTGTTAGCCACCTAGTGGACTCTCTCTGAATGTGGATATTCCCGATGTATGGCCAGGCCACCTAGTGATTGTTGTTCTTTATTCTGTTGCATGTGAACATTTACAGCCTGCCACCTAGTGGATTGTTTGGCATGATTCATGTGGTAATTTACCATGTCACTCAGGTGTTTCTAATCAGTATACAAAAGGAAGCACACCCTGAAGAAGGCTATCTGTGCCGCTACACGTGGGTTGCTTTTTCCCATGTCTTTTACATTTTCTATTATGAAATAGCCAGTAAAATAAAGGCTGTTTAATAATTTTGAAGAAGAGTGCCTTGGATTTCCTTTTTTCTACATTCATTTGAATTCCTGACCCCAAAGAGCACCTTCAAACATCTGACTCAACTCCCTGAGCAACCCAGACTTTTTTGTCTTTACTTAAGTATACTTCATAAAATGAACTTGAAGTATACTTTTTCATAAGGGTGACCTGTGTTTTAACCCTGAGATTCTGTAGTAGAAGAAGTGTAACAGCGCCCCCTATCGTATAACAGTGGAAACATGGATAGCCGGATAATTCAGTCAATGGTGGGAAAGAGTAAAATAGATTTTAACTGAATTTCTATGTACACTACCAGTGGACTAGCCTACACTAAAGATATGCAGAATTATCTGTGTTATTTATAAATCAATATTTTCAACAATGTAAGTTTATAAGACAGTATGCAAAACTATGTGAAAAAATATTGAATAGCTACTCAATCAAAAGAGTAAACACAATTACCGGGGAGCGCGGGGCACAGCCTAACGCGGGGTTATGTTTTAACTCTTTCCACACATGCCAGAATGACGAAACTTAGTGTATTTACTAGTTGCCCTATCAACATTATTTAGAGAATATATAGCGCCAAAATTAAAAAATCTCTGGAAGATATTAGCCTACTGAACATTTATTTAACCATAGCAAAAGTACATTTCTTACTTAAGTTTAGTTTTCATCTCTGTTTTTTGTGTTTATTTAAAATAAGACAAATCCGATATTATTTTAATCTTATACGTGATGACTAACAGACAGCAGATTAATGGCTATCCACCTGTCACTCGAAGTGGCCACGCCCTTAATTATGCAGAACTTTAATGCTTTATATAATGTAAACGAATGAGTTATAAAAAAATTCACCCCCCCCCCCCCCTCACAGTCGTCATTAAGGGCAAAATTAGCCGTATAGACCAAAACCACAATTTGTACCAGACTGTAAACATGTTTTAATCTGCTGTAAAGTTGGGCATTTTAACATGAGCTCAATGAGATTCTGCTCCTTCTGGAGTCTGTCTCTAGTGGCCAGTCCATGAACTGCAGTTTAACTCACTTCCGGATCGGCTTCAAGAGAAACTGCGGGAGGAGCCGCTTGGTTGTCACACTGCGTTACAATGAGCTCCTATTAGAAATATGCCATTATATTCTATACTTTTATGAATTCTTTTGAGAAACCATGAGAAAAGGGTGAATAATGACTGAGAGTCAATGTTCAGAAATTATTAATTATTATTATGTTTTGAACTATGCTGAATTTAGCGATGTGTTTGTTGTCAAAGTCAAAAATTAGTATATTTTTAATGATTAAAAAATGCCATTATTTTATTTTTAAAAATGAATTACTGCATTTTGTTGACAAAATATTTTAGTTTGTCTTGGATATTTTTTTGATGATATTAGGTAACATTTTAATCTGTCATTTGGTCATGTTATATTGTGCCCCACCACATGTTACAATGTACCCCACCTACGGGGCACGTTGTCACATTTCACTTCCATTCTTTCGGGGTAAATCAAGAAAAAAGAATACACTGCATTAATTAAACAAAACCACATAATTGTACTAGACATGTGTGCAATTAATGTGGGAAACAATAAATACTCTGAACCCCAAGTGGATTTACACAAACTGAGAAAGTCAAAAAGCGTTAGTTTGTGCCCCGCTCTCCCCTATACTTTGAATACTTTAAGTATATCTCGATCAAAAGATTGAGCATAGGCCAAATATACTTAGACTTTTCTGTCAGTATAAGTCAAGTATATTTAAGTGCACTTTGAAGAATATTTCTGAGAAGTATATACAAAGTAGACTGAAAGTATACTTTCTTATTTTTAGTTTAAAAGCATACTAACTTCTTTTTAAGTGAGGGAACCTTTTCTCAACACCGTTATCAATGCACTTACACTGGTGTTCTCTTTCCTAGGAAAACTGAAGCTAAGAAAAGCCAAGAATCCCAACTGGATGATCACAACATGTCTACGACAGAACGTCGTTTGTGCTTCATTAAACACTGCCGTTTGACTTCATGGCTGCTTTACTGCTGCGCTTTCATAAATCTCGCAGATGGATACTCGGTCAAGAACTGTACCGTCAGAGGATCTTTGCAATATGCACAAAACATAAATGTGTTTTGTAATAAGAAGTCCCTGCATTCTGTGCCAGGGAATATACCGGAGAAAGCCACATATTTGGACGTTTCTGACAATGTAATACAGAAGATAAAGCAGGAGTGTTTCTCTCAGCTGTCTAACCTTAAAGGTCTTATTGCACAACACAACAAGATCCGGGAGGTGGAGGAAGGAGCGTTCGGCGGTTTGGTGGCTTTGCAGGAGTTAAACCTGGCCTACAACAAACTGACAGATATCCTGGGAGGGATGTTTCGCAATCTGGGGAATCTCACTGTGTTGCATCTGAATGAAAACCTGATCGCTGATATCAACTTCTCTGCATTTTCACCCCTGATCAGTTTGAGAAAAGTAAATCTGTCCAGAAATCATCTGAAGAAAGTAAGCAAAGTTCAGCCGCTCTTTTTACTTCCAAACTTACAGGAAGTGCACATTGGGAGTAATGGCTTCCCCTCTTTTCAGACCTGGGAGGTGTCCAACATATCTCTGAGACTGAGAGTCCTGGATTTATTCCAGAATCCTTTGAACGTGTTCAGCGTCACTGCTGATATCTTCCCTCGCCTTGATAGTTTGGTCTTGGCTTCTATTCCTGGAAACATGACATGGGACGTGCAGGACAAAGGGTATCTCCAAAGTGTGCAACATCTAAATCTGAGTGGGATACAGTTACCCCTGGAGAAGATCACAGATCTCCTA
The DNA here is from genome assembly GCF_949357685.1 of Gobio gobio. Taxonomy (NCBI): domain Eukaryota; kingdom Metazoa; phylum Chordata; class Actinopteri; order Cypriniformes; family Gobionidae; genus Gobio; species Gobio gobio. The sequence continues at coordinate 3,721,420 of NC_137114.1, forward strand.
CAAACCTTCTCTTCTTTGGCCAGCCTGAGGCTTCACTCTCTGGGGGATGTGAAAGCGAGAGCTCTGATTAGGGACGCATGTCGGATTCCTTCTTTGAGATTTCTAGGCTTGCAGTCGAACAACATTACGTCCATATCATAAGACGAGATGCAGTTCTGCACACAGTTAACCGAGCTTGATCTGTCCAACAACAGACTACACAGCGTCCCGGCTGTCATCAGCAGCCTACCCGGTCTTCATCTTTTGGACCTCACCTTCAACAATATAAAGAACATAAGCTGTGCTGATTTTGCCAACTTAACCCAATTATGGACCCTTCAGATTTACAGTAATGATATCTCCTTTATCGAGGACTTTGCTTTCAGAGATCTGAAAACCTTGGCGACTCTGATGATTGGATCTAACAGACTCTCTCTCAACAGATATTGGAAAGAAGATCTCCAAAAACTTCAGAGTTTGGATCTAGCAAACAACAAGCTGGACTCTGTCCGTAGGGAAGATTTTGAGTGCTTAAAATCACTGAAGAATTTGTCTCTACCAGACAATCAAATATCGGTTATTGAAGCGGGGTCCTTCGACGGATTGACGAATTTGCTTTTCCTGAATTTGCAATCGAACAAGCTCTCTCGGGGCTCGATAAAAGACTCAGTGTTCTTCAGACTCCCAAACCTGAAAACCCTCCTGTTGAACAACAACTATATCTCATACGACAGTCAGGAGGCTCTGGCACAACCACCCTTTCAGCATCTGAGAAAGCTAAAGACTCTGAACATTTTCAGCCAGGGTCATAAAGGACTGCGCTATCTACCCTCGAACCTGTTCAAGGGACTGTGGTCTTTGGAAGAACTTCAAGCAGAGAATCTCAATATAAACTCTTTACATCCGGACACATTTACACACACTCCTTATCTGTGGGTACTGGATCTCAGCAGAAATGAGTTTATTTCACTCACGAGAAACATATTTCTGCCTCTCCATGTCCTCAAGACACTGCACCTCTCCAAAGCTGGCTTGCAGTCTTTGGACTTTCTCATCAACGCAAACCTCAGTAAACTTCATCTGCTGCACGTGAGCAATAACGCATTATCCGCCATTAATGAGACTTTGATCCAGTCTCTCCCAACACTGATTTACGTTGATCTGCGAGCGAATTATCTCTCATGCGACTGCACCAATGCCTGGTTCGTCAACTGGACCGTGAGTAGCAATGACACAGAGGTCGAGAGCGCGTATGAACTCACATGCAACTACCCAAACAAACTCAAAGGACACAAGCTCCTGGATCTTGACATGGGTTCGTGTAATGTAGATGTCGGGTTTTTCTGTTTCCTCTCCACGACCACACTCGTCTCAGTGACCCTGCTCGGCTCTTTTCTCTTTCACTTCCTCAGATGGCAGGTTATTTATGCTTACTACCTCCTTCTGGCTTTTCTCCATGATAACAAACATCAGAGGAAGCCCAGAGGTTTGCAGTACGACGCGTTTATTTCCTATAATGTTCGCGATGAAGTGTGGGTGATGAGGGAACTGTTACCTCAGTTGGAAGGCGAGCAGGGCTGGAAGTTGTGTCTGCATCACAGGGACTTTGAGCCCGGCAAACCTATCATGGATAACATTGTAGATGGCATTTATAGTAGTCGCAAAACCATCTGTGTGATTAGCAGACACTACCTGGAAAGTGAGTGGTGTTCCAAGGAGATTCAAGTTGCTAGTTTCCGTCTCTTTGATGAGAAAAAAGACGTCCTTATCCTGGTATTCCTGGAGAACATCCCGAGCCATCAGCTGTCTCCGTACTACAGGATGAAGAGGCTAATCCAGAGGAAGACGTACCTCAGCTGGCCTAAACCAGGAGCGGACACCAGAGTCTTCTGGCAGAAACTGAGAGGCGCTCTGGAAACCAAAGGCACCGCAGAAACGGAGCATCCCATTGGCTGGGATTTAGGGGTCATCTAACTCTGACTAACTTTTGTTTGCTTTCAGGAATGCTTTTATTTTTATGTATATCCTTCCTAGACCACAACTGATTATAATTATTTCCTCTCTTCCTGGTTTAACCCTTTCATGTAGAGGGTCTGCGCGGGACTGTTTTTTAAATCCCGCTTAAAATTCACTCTGTGTTTCGTCCCGAGCCGACTGATCCCGCTAAATTTAGACCTTGTTTCCAGGACTGGGATAGCAAATGTAAAATGTTGGCTATACAATAATTGTTTATTTTTGTCTTATGATACTCTCAACACCGTAAGAAACGTCACAGAGAAAACTAGGCTAAATCAAATACGACATCTGTCACTCAAAAGTGTAAGCAAAAAATACAAATAAATGCTATACTACTAGCTATACAATTATCAGGAAATGCTCATTTTGAGGTGAACGAATCCTCTTCATTCATACCATCATTACATGTGCCACTGTCTCCTCTATTGAACAAACACCACATAAACCTGTATTATGATCATGTGTAATTTTGATTTGAATGCCTTCTGTTATGAATGATTTTATACATTTCCCCTGAACCTTATGAAAGTGTTGACCTGTTTGAGTCCCTGTCACATGCTTCTAAAATTAAATGTGTTCTTTCTGATCTGATGAGTGAAATATTTATGCTTGGTTCATCCATGTTTAAAGTATTTGGCCAGTGTCTGCTTACCCTGAATTCCCACATAAAACAAGTTATTATTCCTATTGATTTCAAACTGTATAGGCTAATGTAATCATGATTTCTACTCCATATGATTATTCTGAAGTATTGAATCTGAATCTGAATGCTCTATTCCGGCTTAGGGTTGCCACCTTTGGTGTGGCAAAATAAGGGACGCCCATTCACGACCCCCCAAACCGACCCCCCCCCCCCCCCCCAAAAAAAAAAAACACGTCATGAAATGATTATTTCTACGTTGACAACTTGACAGCTCAATAATAAACCATAAGAGAACATGAGATCAAGTATGTGAACTTGCAACAGAACACATTTTATATTATTTTACATTTGATTATTTTATTTATTTCTAAAGAACTCTTTAGTAGCCTATTTGGTGCACTTTAAAGGGACAGTTCAGCCCAAAATGAAAATTCTGTCATCATTTACTCGCCCTCATGATGTTCCGGACCTGTATGAGTTTCTTTGTTCTGCTGAACACAAAAGAAGATATTTAGAAGAATGTTTGTAACCAGGCTTCTTTGGGGGCACCATTGACTTCCATAGTAATCTTCCTATGTGTTCAACATAACAAAGAAATGTGTACATGTTTGGAACAACTTGAGGGTGAGAAAATGATGACAGAATTTTCATTTTTGGGTGAACTGTCCCTTTAAGCAGTCATTCTGAACCAGTAATCACTTTTTTGAATTTCAAAAATGTAATTTGTTTTAATTAATTTAACTTAATTATGACTATATTATCATTATTATTATTTATATATTATTATATATATATATATCATTATATATTATTATTTGTCCCATTTTTATCTAAAACATATTTTAAATGTCATAAACTTTATATGACAGAATTATTGGTTATGTATGATTAGCTAAATTATAAATTAATAATTACATTTATTAGGCTATAATCTATTAATTAACCTGTCTAAAAATAATAATTCTGTCTGCCAAGCTCTGATAATGTATGGAATATTATATTAATATATTATCCATTAAAAAAAACTAGCCTATAGGATACCTTTAGAAGCACAGATGTGTCTGTCACCGCTGTTGCTTTAAATCAGTCAGTCTGAGACACTGAAATGCTTCTCTAAAGTGTGCAGTTGGCCTGAGGTTCATCATGAGTTACTGGACAGACCCATTGATACCTTTTTGATATTCAGCTCTACATCTGGAGATCCAGATGGTGGACGCGACGCGAGCTCGACATGTTTTTTTAAAAACCGCGCAATTTTACAGGCACACTACAGTTCATGTTCTCGAGACTCCGCCGCTATGACAACAAAGCCGCTAAAACGCAATCACGCACAAATGAGCTCCTGTACTACTTATTGTGAAATTGATTTGTTTATATTTGCTATCAGTATTCTCCACACTGCAAAATCATTGTGTGTTTATTGAACTATGTGTGGACCTATGTAAAATACGGAACAAATCGCGTCCCGTATTGGTTTGATACGGAACGCGTCATTTTGCTTGTAAATACGGGACGATTCCGTATTTTACGGGACGGGTGGCAACCCTATTCCGGCTCGGCTCATTATCATTAATGTGATCACTCGGTTACATGGAAACAATTCCTACTTACTACAAATTATTTTTTCATGGGCAAATGTTATTAGCTTGTTCCTTCATCTTTAAACACAATTTCACACCTCACTCGTATCAATCTGGAGTAATAAAGACCTACTGTATGAACATGAATCTCTTTTCTTTGATAGTTTAGTAAGTATTTAAGGGCTTAATTTGGACTGAAGACCCTGGAGTATAACTCTATTGTTATGGTATGACAACTGTTGTTCCTGATCTTTCAAGCATTTAATAAAATAGATCAGTGTTTGTAAAATACGTAGATGGTCTTTTATTGTATTTAGACTTTTATTTTGGCGGCTGGCGCGCAGGGAAGCGCCGCATAAACTCGCTTCCGGTGGCGAAGGGATTTCCGGCAACAACACAAACACATTTGATCAAAACATCAATGCGACCAGAAACCGGCGATCCGGCATTTATTAATCTCGCTGGAAAGTGCAGAATATATCATATATCATATATTCAGGATTCACACCTGCTCTACGAGTCTCACACGTAAGACAGAACATTATTAGTGTGATTATAGTAACTTCTGAAGATCTCGCTTATGAATCGCGAATGATTGCGCTGTATAACGACATTTCTGTTCATTCAGTGTTTATTAATATAGTCTCAATGCGTTTCTGGAGACGCGTTTAATCCTGGTCACGAGACTGTGTGTGTGTGTGTGTGTGTGTGTGTGTGAGAGAGAGAGAGAGAGAGAGAGAGAGAGACTACTGTGTTCAAACCACGGTACAGAGATGGTGTGTGTGTGTGTGTGAGAGAGAGAGAGAGAGAGAGAGAGAGAGACTACTGTGTTTAAACCATGGTACAGAGATGGTTTGTGTGAGAGAGAGAATGTGTGTGTGAATGTGTGAGAGAGACTATTGTGTTTTTACCATGGTACAGAGATGGTGTGTGTGTGTGTGTGTGTGTGTGTGTGTGTGTGTGTTTGTGTGTGACTCAACATATTACCCAATGATCTTCATCTGCT
>NC_137114.1:3731643-3896643 GCF_949357685.1 Gobio gobio
GAAGCTCCCGTTCCACCACATCCCAAAGATGCTCTATTGGGTTGAGATCTGGAGACTGTGGGGGCCATTTTAGTCCAGTGAACTCATTGTCATGTTCAAGAAACCAATTTGAAATGATTGGAGCTTTGTGACGGTGCATTATCCTGCTGGAAGTAGCCATCAGAGGATGGGGACATGGTGCTCATAAAGGGATGGACATGGGCAGAAACGCGTGAAAATCCCAGTAACTGAGCAGATTGTGAAATACTCAGACCGGCCCGTCTGGCACCAACAACCATGCCACACTCAAAATTGCTTAAATCCCCTTTCTTTCCCATTCCGACATTCAGTGTGGAGTTCAGGAGATTGTCGGGGCCTCATTTATAAAACTTTGCGTAGGATTTGCGTCAGAAGTGGCGTACGGATGAAACATAGGACGTGCGTACGCACAGAAATATTCGGATTTATAAAACCGTGCGCACGCACATCCTACGCAGTTTTCCCTTAATAAATCACAATCAATTCTAAATGTAGCGTAGCTTTTGCGGCTTCATGTCACGCCCATAGTTGCCCATAAATAGTCCGCGAAACGCCCCCAAGTTAATATTCATCGATTGCGAAATCATGGCAAACACATTTGCCACATTTGAAATAAAAAAACGTAACCTCACTCAATGTGAAGTAGAAGTTATCGTTGGCGAGGTGGAAAAGATGAGAAAAATGTTGTTTTGGAGGGCACAGTGCCAAAAAGGCACTTGAGTGGCAAAAGGTTGCAGACGCCGTAAATGCTGTAGCCTCACAACCTCGGACCGTGGCCGAAATAAAAAAAAAATGGTCGGACATCAAAGTCGAGGCAAAAAAGCGTCTAGCGCACCATCGCCTGAGTGTGTCCTCGTTTGCCAGCAAGTCTTCTTGCTGTCTGAAGATGCGTTCACTCCGACTCCTTCCATTTGCCACATCTTCTAAAGGCCCATTTATACTTCTGCGTCGAGTGTACGCCGTAGTGTACGCCGTAGGCTATGCGCGTAGCCGACGCCGTCGTGAGCATTTATACTTCTGCGCTGTTGTCTGCGTCAATGTGCAATTCCACATGCAGACACTAGCAGGCAGTGTCCTCGGGCATGTTGGTGTAATCAAGAGAACAGCCGAAGAAGAAGCAGCTTGATGTGTAGAATCTGTACATTCATGTCGGAATATCAGCAGCAGTGAGAGAGCGGCTTTTCTTGCAGCTTGAGTTGTTGTATCTAATACAAATTAAGCATCTCTAGTTGATTAGTAAAGTTAAATAAGGCGATCTGGCGCTGGAATGCATTTGTGAAACTATGCGGAGCTCGTGGCCGCTGTTTTCAGCAGCGGTGGCTCAGCAAGCGATTGTTGTTGCGGAGACTTCATTCACGAAATATACCCGAATGTGTCCCTGTTCTTGATATACAATTACTGATTAACATCTTTGGTTTTAATGAGAAAATAAATAAACTATATTCAGCGGATCTATGTATTTATTTACTACCATAAAGAATCGCTGGACTGCAAAATAGTGTGTTATAGCAGACGTAAGGAACTATCATCCAATTTCTGGACACACACACACACACACACTCCTATCGCAGATTTTTTATTTATTTATTGACCTGAGGGAAGGGTTCTGGCAGACCAATCACAGCGCTTGCGGTCCGCGTAGAATTGACGCGTTGTTACATTTTTGGAGAGGTGCGCGTCAGGCTACGGCGTAGGGTACGGCGTATCCAACGCGTCTATGCGTAGGGTACGCCGTACCCTCTGCGTGCACTCGACGCAGAAGTATAAATTGGCCTTAAGAGCGCACAATATCAGCCATTGTGCGTCATTGTTATGCATTGTGATGGGGCATTTTATTTCCATCCATTTAATTGCATCTGACAAGCTACAGATGTCGGTTAATCTACGTGGAAATGGGAAATAGGCTATAGTTCAGTGCAAATGGAAAGTCTTGCAGCTTTCTGAATGGTTGAGACATACGTTATTTTATCAAAAATAAAACAAACTAAAGGCATTTGCATGAATACCATGATTCCGTAGCTGATGAAGAAATGTTTACTGAAAACAACTTTCCCCAGTGGACAAGGAATACATCAATCTATCTATTTATCTATATATCTCCCTAATTATCTATCTGTCTTCCTATTTGAATCTATATCTGCTCCGCCAGACGGACACATTGACGAGAATATCAGTTTTGCAACTTATTTCGTTCTGTTTACCACATTAGCCTATTTATGAGGATGAATTGCATAACATGCCAATATTATTGCAGAACATATTTCACTTTTCTTTTTGCAAATATGTGTTAATTTGCATTTCTGTTGTAAATTTCGTTTGATTTTGTTTGTTTTACACTGCAGATCGATCGAACGGGTGTTTGTGTGCGCTGTTAATTGTAAGACTTGCTTTGTGAAGTCTTCATGTTATTTATGAGAGGCAGTGTTGCCATTTCTTTTACACAAGGGTCTACAGTTTCACACACTTTCACGTGTTTCTTCATCTGCCGACGGTGTCGCCATTTCTCATTTCACCCGTTTTTGTGCGTACGCCTGGGTCAGAGCTTGCGTGAAGGACCGCACATTTTCCCGTCAAGTTTGCTTTTTATAAATACCAATTATTGCGTAGAGAGCGGCGTACGCCTTCTTTTGTGCGTACGCAACGTTTATAAATGAGGCCCCAGGAGATTGTCTTGACCAGGACCACACCCCTAAATGCATTGAAGACACTGCCATGTGATTGGTTGATTAGATAATTGCATTAATGAGAAATTGTTCCTAATAATCCTTTAGGTGAGTGTATGTTAAATCTACATAGAGGTTTGGACATGCGTGTCTAGGTTGGAAAAGTGTGTAATGTTCAGGAAAAGGAGAATTTCAGATCCTCCAGACGGGTCCAGTGGTGTTGTTTGATAGGAGAGTTTCCCTCCCTCTCTGACCCCTGAAGGTCGCGGTGTAGTTAACACACATCAGGGAAGCTTTAGCATGACACACTGCAGAATCACACTAACTCCCGTGTCCCTGACAGAGGCTGGATCGGCCCAGAGCTCGTCCCTCAGCCGGCAGCCCAGCTCAGACTCAGAGCTCGTCACACAGGCCTTCATCGACTTCCTCAAGCCCTTCCAGCGGCCCGGGTACGACATCTTCAAGCAGAGCCACGCCTTCGCCGAGACGGTCACACGCAAAAAGGTTAAACCCCCCCGTCTATGCGGATCCCGTTCAGCTGCTGTGCTGGTTTAAGGTTTTCATTGACCTGTGTGTGTGTGCGTGTGTGCGTGTGTGCGTGTGTGCGTGTGTGCGTGTGTGTGTGTGTGTGTGTGTGTTTTCTAGGTTGTGGTTTGTGACGATCTCTCAGACTCTGTGCAGGATTTCTACCAAAACATGTCTGAATACCTGCAGACCAACTTTAAAGGTGCAAAATCTCAAACTTGCCTATTGTTTTTCCCACATGCCTCCCCGCCCCTGCTCCACATGCTTCTGTCTGACGGCTGTGTGTTCATGTGTGTGTGACGGCTGTGTGTGTCAGACTCTCCAGATGTGATGGAGACGGTGATGGAGGAGGTGGAGCGATATGTGATGGGCCGCCTGTATGAGCAGCTCTTCTGCCCCGAGCACACAGACGATGAGAAGAAGGACCTGGTCGTCCGCAAGAGGGTCAGGTGAGCTGGAAGCATCCGAGAGGTTGAAATGTGAAGGGTAGTGGCAGTGTAACAGTGTGTGTGTGTGTGTGTGTGTGTGTTCAGGGCTTTGCACTGGGTGTCCATTGAGATGCTGTGTGTCCCAGTGGATGAGCAGATCCCTAAAGTATCAGACAGCGTGGAGAGAGCCATAACAGGTACAGACACACACACACATGCTTCATTACACACACAATTCAGTTTGGCAGTGTTGTAGTCAAGACCACCTAAACCGAGAGCAAGACCAGACCAGCACTCCTTAAATTCATCTGAGATCCAGATCGACTGTCTGAGAAATGACTTGTATTTAATGAATGAACACACTATAGCGCTGTTACCAATCAAATCACTGACAGTAAAACTCACGGCACAGAAGCTGCATCTGAATTGGTACAATTACACCTGCATAAATAATGTCCAGATTAATTTAACATTAAAACATTAACATTATTGAACAGTGACAGAATCCTTTATTCAACCGGTTTGTTCAAAGCAGCTGATTCATTTAATAACCAAACATTGCTGAATTAGCAAAGGCACAGTTTAAAATGTCATTTTAATATTAACTTCTTATTTACTGAACGTTTGTATAAATCAATATCATTAGCAATTACGCTTATATTCATGAAAACAGCTCTCTTGCTCTTGTGATATGGTTTAATTATATAAAACTAAATCTCAGAATTTTAGTGGGCATTTATATTAATTTTGGGCATTTTTGAGGCGATGCTGCATTGATTTTGAACCTGGCAGCACAGCAACACAAGAAATCACATTACACAGAAGTTCAAATCACATGAATGATGTTAAATCAGACAATGCAGCGCTGATTTAGTGATATCCCAGCAGTTCTTGACTGGCCTTGAGATAAAATCCAGAGTCTGAAACCAAGACAAGAGCGAGGAGAAATGCATTCGAGACCGAGACAAGACCAAGACCTTCAAAAACTGGTCTTAAGACCATATATTATATCTGTCACACAGACAGCGGAACGAAACCGCTCTACTAGCTCAGAACAGGTTTAGCCGATCTCGATCACGCGACGCCGTTACTACACAGCGCTGGTGTGGAGACCAGGAGAGACATTGAGCCCCGAGCGAACAAGTTCAAGAAGGCTTTGCACTCCACAAATCACCAGTGACTTTACTGCAGTACCGCTAACTGTAGCCATGGGATCGTGGCAGAAATGTTTTTACTTTATTCATCTCTGGGTTCAACCTTATGAGTGAAACTCAAGCCCTTTTCAGGAGCTTCACACTTTCTCCAGCACTTCAGATCTCTAAATATTATCAGGTTTAATGTTATCTGTAATGTGATGATTTGTAAAACTACAAGTTTAAAGGTGGCACGTTTATTTAAAGAAGACGTGAAATGCCCACTATAACCAGTAGATGGCAGCAGAGGAGCACTTATTGACTTATTAGCCGTTTACACTCCTTAATATCTGGACAAAAGTAGGAAGTCACAAAGTCTCCTGAAAAACAAGCACTTGTCTTCAGATTGTGACTGAATTACCCAGAAAGCAAGAGCAGAGCTGCTTTAATAATCAGTGTGACACTAGAGAAGATCAACGGCACATTTAATAACAGCAGAAGGTTTACAGTTTCCCTTTTAAATGAGGTTTATGCACATTACTGTTGTTAATAAATGTTCATTTGATCTGCATATCAATCCAAGCTCAGTGCTAGTATCAGTAACTGCAGAACGGGAGTAAATGACCAAATCCGGTGCATCTGTAGCTCTGTCTAATGTCCAGTGGTGAATGTTGTTTCCTGAATAGACCTGATCGACCTGGACTCTAAGAAGGTTCCCAAGGAGAAGCTGGCGTGCGTCACCAGGTGTAGTAAACACATCCTGACTGCCATCCAGGGCAGTAAGAAAGCTGCCGCCTCAGCTGACGACTTCCTGCCCGCTCTCGTCTACATCGTGCTGAAGGCCAATCCGCCCCGCCTGCACTCCAACATCCAGTACATCACCCGCTTCTGCAACCCCAGCCGCCTCATGAGTGGAGAGGACGGCTATTACTTCACCAACCTGGTAAGAGTTCGTCCACCTCAGGCTGGGGTTGGCTTAGATCAGGGCTGTCCAAACCTTTTTTAAAGGGGCCAGATTCGATGTTGTGGACATACCCGGGGGCCCGTCCCTTTTCTATTTTATATATATATATAAATTTATATATATATAAATTTAAATATTATTACTGAGTTAGAACTCTATTTTTATTTAAATTTAATAAGTGCTCTATTTAGGTAAAACCACACTGCAAAAATTGCTTTTCTTACTTGTCTTTTTTCCAGTCCAAATATCAAAAAATTCTTAAATCAAGATGCTTTTACTAAGGAAAATTACATATTTTTTCTTGATTCCTGGGGGAAAAAATAAAAAAGAATTGAATTTTTGCTTGAAACAAACTAAATTATCTGCCAATGGATTAGAAAAATAATCTTGTTTCTGTTTGGGACACAATAAACAAGATTCCAAACAGAAACATTCTTTTTCTTACCCCATTGGCAGATATATTTGCTTTTTTTAACCAAAAACTCACTTCAATTTCATTTTATTTTCCAGAAAACAAGAAAAAAAATATAATGTCATTTAACTGATCTCGTAAATGCATCTTGATTTAAGAATTTTTAGATATATTTAGACTAGAAACAAGACACAAATACTAAATGACGGCATTTTTTGCAGTGCACACAGGGCAAAAAGTAAAATATATATAAATATATACATGTTAGGGCTGTGAAAAGATGAATCGCGATTAATCGCATCCAAAGTAAAAGTTTGTGTTTACATTATATATGTGTGTGTACTCTGTTAATTATTATTTATATATATAAATACACACACAAGCATGTATATATTTAAGAAAAAAAATTATATTTTTATATATATGAAACATTTATATTTATATATATATATTATAGATTATATAAATGTATATACAGTATATACATGCAAATATTTCTTAAATATATACATGAATGTGTGTGTATTTATATATATAAATAATAATTAACAGAGTACACACACATATATTATGTAAACACAAACTTTTATTTTGGATGCGATTAATCGCGATTCATCTTTTGACAGCCCTAATATATATATATATATATATTTCTATATCTAGAGTGGCTTTACGGTATTTAGTCTATAAACATATAAATACAAATGCACAAAACTGACATTTTATGACAAAAATAATCTGCAATTTGGCCTTTATTACTCATTTAATACATGTCTACATTACAAATGAAATAAAATGAGATATTAACCCACATTTCTAACAAATGACCACGGTTAGTGTTACCACAGTAAACCCCTGTTGGTGAATTGTTTGAAAAGTATTTTAACTGAATCAGCTCAGCTGATTTGCACGTTAGTGTTGTTGATTAAGTCAATGCTGTTTAACTGGATTTAAACTAAATCAAATCTCAGAGAGATGTGCAGCTCGTACCGGAGACCTCTACGCCGAACTCGAACGCTTCTCATTGGCTGTTTAGTGGTCATGTGATCGAGACACTCAGCAGGTAAACACATTTGTTCAGAGTCAGAGCTCGCGAGTTAGCGCTGTTTCGTTCGGATTTGGGCGCTGTTTCCCTGGCCTAAAGTCTAGTACTGCCCCCTTGCGTTGACATCGTGAAACTGCACGGCTTGTAAATTATCCCTGGCGGGCCACATATAATATATTTTAATGGACGCGCTGCGGGCCGTTTGAAATTGATCCCCGGGCCGGACTTTGGACACCCCTGGTCAGATTCATGATTCACAGGAGTGTGGAGTAAAGCCCTAGCTCTAGGCTGTGTTTGTGCTCCACCCATGATCATGTGTGTCCTGTTTCAGTGCTGTGCGGTGGCCTTCATCGAGAAGCTGGACGCGCAGTCGCTGAACCTGAGCCAGGAGGACTTCGAGCTCCACATGTCTGGCGGGGCTTCGTCCGGCCACAGCTCCCAGAACGGCTCCAGAGCTCCGGTGAGCAGCACGGCCGGCCCTCCAGCGGCTCCACAGGAGGCTCCAGCTCTGGAAGCAGACCTCATCGAATGGAAGGAGGGCCAGGAACTCTCTGTGCTGGGCATTCTGGAAGCAGCTCCTGCACGGACACTCACCCCTGCCACCTTCACCATCGACTCGGACAACATCGGCGGAGACAGCCTGCCTCCTCCGCTACAGCCGCAGAAGTTCAGCTAGCTCCATCTGACCCGATGCTTCCGGATCATGTTCACATCGCACTCCAAAGGATGCTCTTTTTAAGTATAGTTTTATGACCATTACGATTCTTTTGTGTCATTGTGGAAAGAAAGTACTACTTGACATTATGAAGTATTTATACATCAGGGTGGGTTTTGCTGTGCTGCGTTTGATTTGTGTAAATATAAGTGTAAAAACATGAGAATGAGAGTACATTTATAACTGCTTTGAAAATAATGTTACAATGCCAAAATAAGTTTGATTTATATTTGTTGTGGGAATGATCCGCGGTTCACTCAGATATAGATCTATAGATGAGTTTAGACAGGTGGCGGTATGACAATACATAACTTATTAGTGTGCGTGGTTTATTTCAGGCCATTATTATTGCCATTACTGAGCTGAGATGAACCCCACAGGCACCAGATTCAGCACTGTACTTCTAAACACATATTTATTTTCTGTATATTTAACTTTCTAGAAATGCCGTTACAGAATGCAGAAAACAGAGTTTTATGATTTCCAGAGTTATTTTAAAGCGCTTTTTTGACCCTTTGTTCGATGATATATATGGCTTATGCATGCAAAGCTTCACTTCTGCTGTGGTGTGTAGTGTCCCGTTAAGGACAGATTGTAAGTTATCTAAATGATCCAGGTATGGAGACAGAAATATGCTATTTAAAGATGATAAATAAACCGAGCTACTGATGGAACAGAAAGCACTGGTGTGTGGTTTGATCACTGGAAACACTCGATCCTCACTCAGTAAAGCAGGTGTCTCACTGTGATCTGGAATCTGATTGGCTGAGAGCCGTGTGATATTCTCCCACTTCACCGTTTGGATCACTCCGCTTGCAGCATTTCTCCCAGAGAGGGTCATGGCGGACGAGCAAACCTCCATCAGTTCATCAATACTGCTGCTGTTGTGTCACGGAACGAGTGTTACGGTGAGAATGTAGTTCTTTAGACTCGTATATAAACACAGCACATGTTTTACAGTGTGTTTAGACGGTTTCTCAGATGAAGAACAGCTCATCGTGGGAATCTGCGGTCTAAACATGAGCTGTAATTCATTCAGGGTGTAACACAATCTTTGGTCTTATTCATCTATTACTTGTTCCGGAGCAAATAGATTTGGATAAGGGCGTAGTTTCATTACTTTTATACTTTTGTAATGGCTAATATTACTTATTTAAATACTATTGATCAATAAGTCATATTTTCTGTAAATAACATGGCATGTTTTGTATTGAGAAAGGGTCCGTTTGTGATTGTGATTTCGACTTCAGTGAATGGTACATTATTACACCATTAGATGGCAGCAAAGACCGTCTTTATGAGTGAGTTAGGACAGCAGCCAAGATTTGGATATCAAGTTTGCCATATTTAATTATTATAAAATTTGGATTTCATACATTCATTTCTTATTCCAACAAAATCCTGTCATCCAGCCGTCTCAACTGATCATTTTCTGTTCTCGGTTTCCTTCGTTGCTTTCGTGTCTTTTCTTTTTTCACTGGTGTTAGTGACCCCAGACAAGCATCGCCACATTGTTTTTTTAATATTCGCTATTGCTTCAATGCAAATGACAAGCTCGCCGTTATTTGCTGCGTAATGTAGCACGCCAGATATGCTGTATTTAAAGGGTTAGTTCACCCAAAAATGTAAATTCTGTCATTAATGACTGAGCCTCATGTGGTTGGACACCCGTCAGACCTCCGTTCATCTTCAGACACAAATGAAGATATTTTAGTGTAAATCTGATGCTCTGAAAGGCCTCCATTGGCTCAACTTTACACTCTCAAGACCCTTAAAAGACACTAAAGACGTCGCTACAAAGTCCATCTCACTACAGTGGTTCTACAATAACTTATATAGTGATGACGATTTCAAAACACGGCATCATGAAGCTTCGAAGCGTTATGAATCAGTGAGTCGAATCATGATTCGGATCGCGTGTCAAACCACCAAACTGCTGAATCGACTCACTGATTCATAACGCTCCAAACTGCTGAATCGACTCACTGATTCATAACGCTCCAAACCGCTGAATCGACTCACTGATTCATAACGCTCCAAACTGCTGAATCGACTCACTGATTCATAACGCTCCAAACCGCTGAATCGACTCACTGATTCATAACGCTCCAAACTGCTGAATCGACTCACTGATTCATAACGCTCCAAACTGCTGAATCGACTCACTGATTCATAACACTCCAAACTGCTGAATCGACTCACTGATTCATAACGCTCCAAACCGCTGAATCGACTCACTGATTCATAACGCTCCAAACTGCTGAATCGACTCACTGATTCATAACGCTTCGAAGCTTCATGATGCCGTGTTTTGAAATCGTCATCACTACAGAAGTCGTTATTTAGGGTTTATTTGCGCACAAAAACTATTCTCGTCTTCATAAAGTTATTGTAGAGCCGCTGTAGTGAGATGGACTTTGTAACTTTAGTCTTTAGTGTCTTTTAAGGGTCTTGAGAGTGAACCGTGCATTGAGCCAATGGAGGCCTTTCAGAGCATCAGATTTAAACTAAAATATCTTCATTTGTGTCTGAAGATGAACGGAGGTCTGACAGGTGTCCAACCACATGAGGCTCAGTCATTAATGACACAATTTTCATTTTTGGGTGAACTAACCCTTTAATATACCACAATGATTCACAGGTTGAGTAAGATTTGGCTTGCCCAGCAGAGTGAGTGAACATAAGTAAATTCACTAGTGATTGGACCGTGTTACCCACAGCTGATTTTACCCACATTTGGTTAATTTCAAACCCTGGGTGTGTGACGCGGGTTCTCTTAGGCTGTTTGAAGACCAGATGTGCTGCTGCGTTCTGGACAGGATTGGATTGGTCTGACTTTCCTGATGTTTTAAAGAGCAAACGTGCAGGACCGGGCCATGCGTGGAAAGGCATAAATGTCTGAAAGGCAGGCAGAGATAGGGTTATCAGGACGAAATGAGATCTAGATCTGTGTATATCTGCACATCAGTGCTAGGAGAAGCCATGTGCCGTTATGATTGCTCCCAGTGGAGTATAAGAGCGGGCCGAACACTGAACCTTGAGGCACCTCTGATTGTCTGACGTTTGGCAGGTAGGCTGATGTAAAAGTCATTCTAGGACACTATTCTTACATTTTGTTTGTGTAGAAAGTAGAAATATAAATAAATGTTGTTTTGTATAACAGGTTTGTTACTCCACATTATTTTAGTTTCATTTATAGTTACCTTGAACATGCGTACATTTTAATACATGTAACTTTATTTGTTGAGCTAATTATTTCCCAGTTTTTTTTCTGTATCTTTACTTTTATCTGTATTGTAAAAAGCACTATATCAATACTTTGACTTTACAGGCAGGCACAATGTTGCAAGGTAAGACAAGGCACACATGTTGTATTTCTATTTCACTTTTACACTGGGAAGTATTTCTCATTCATTTGCTCCATATGGAGTCCATAGAGACTAGATCTGAGATGACATTAAAGACATTATAATTTGAAGCAAATATTTGAGAATCATAAAAATTTAACATGCTATTAAGTCTATAAAAGAAGCTACAGAAAAAATAACCATGTGTCTACAGACACGTATACACGTGGAACAGTAGTAATTTACATTTTTGGGTGAACTAACCCTTTAAAAGGACATCTTTGTACCTTTTTTTTTTTACTACAAAAAGGTTCATAGTAGTACTTTAAGGTACGTATTTGTACTCTAATACTCATTTATATACTTTAATATGGACCTTTTTGGAGTAGAGGTATAGGTATACTAAAGGTATAAAGATGTCCTTTTAAAGGGATAGTTCACCCAAATAATGTAAATTCTGTCATTAATTCCTCTCCCTCATGTCAAACCCGTAAGACTTGATGAAATCTGAGAACTGACCCCTCCATAGACAGCAATGTAATGAACACTTTCAAGGTCCAGAAAGGCAGGAAAGACATGGTTAAAATAGTCCATGTGACTCCAGTGGCTCAACCTTAATGTTATGAAGCCATGAGAATACTTTAGTGCGCAAAAACAAACACAAATAATGACTTTATTCAACAATCTCTTCTAGCCTGTGTCAGTCTCCTACACCAGGGGTGTCCAAACTCGGTCCTGGAGGGCCACTGTCCTGCAGAGTTTAGCTCTTACTTGCCTCAACACCTGTCTGGAAGTTTCTAGTATGCCTAATAAGACATTGATTAGCTGGTTCAGGTGTGTTTAATTGGGGTTGGAGCTAAACTTTGCCGGACAGTGGCCCTCCAGGAGCAGGATTGGACACCCCTGTCCTACACTGTTGGCCAGCTCCTGTGTCAGTATCACACATGTGTCATGCTCACATGATCAGCATCGGCCAATGGTGAGCCGGCGTTCTGCCGTACACTCTTAAAAATTTGGGTTTAAAATGGACTAACCCAGCAATTGGGTTGTTTTAACCCAGCGATTGGGTTAAATGTTTGCTTAAAACAACCCAATTGCTGGGTTAAAACAACCCAATTGCTGGGTTAGTCCATTTTCAACCCAACTTGGGTTATTTTTAACCCAGCATTTTTTTTAGAGTGTATCTCTGATGTAACTGAAGGGCTGTACTGTTTACTACGTCAACAGTGCAGAAGACAGACACAGACATGACGAAATTATTGAATAAAGTCGTTATTTTTGTTTGTTTTACAGTTTTACTAAAGTATTCCCGTGGCTTCATAACATTAAGGCTGAACCACTGGAGTCCAATGGACTATTTTAACCATGTCTTTACTGCCTTTCTTACGGAGCCCCGCACATGACATGCAGGAAAAAACTAGTACAATTTATAAATCGAGGGAACAAATGAGTAAATCGTGTGGACGATTTTGCAAATCGAGGGAACGAAATAGTAAATTGTGCGCTTTTTTTTGTGCGGGGCTCCGTACTTTATGAACCTTGAATGTGTTCATTAAACAGCTGTCTATGGAGGGTCAGAAACCTCTCGGATTTCATCAGAAATATCTTCATTTGTGTCAGAAGATGAACGAAGGTCTTACGAGTTTGACATGAGGGAGAGGAATTAATGACAGAATTTACATTTTTGGTGAACTATCCCTTTAAAGGTACTGCCCCAGTGACAAGCTGTTTGACACCCTTTTCTCTGTGCGTCTAAACTTACAAAGGCATTACAAGTATCTGAAGAGTCCCTCTATCAAACGTGACATTCAGGTGTTCTCACAGGAGGATTTGAGAACCACCAGGGGTGCTTCTCAATATTTCCTCGCTCATGTGTCCTCCATCCTATGACCCAGAAACCGATGGAGCTCAGCCATCTTGTAGGATTTCTCAGCTCTCTCATTAATCAGTGTGCCTGATGACCCAGGATGTTCCTAGAGATTGAATATATGGTGTTATCTTTTAGGCTCTATTACTTTAAATTCTTATAATGAAGTGATATAGTTCATCCCCAAATAAAAAGGTAATCTTTTGCTTGCCCTCATGTTGTTCCAAACATCTGATTGACTTCATTTATTCCCTCAAACACAAAAAGCAAAACATTTTGGCATACTATGAAAGTATATGAAAGAATCTGTCTAGCTCCAAGAATATCCCTAAAACAGACAGAATCAGTTTTGGGGGAACCGTTTCTTTACTTAGGTTTCTAATGAAATCGTGTGAGATCACAAGTGGTGCACACACAGCTTCTTACCTTTGAATTACCTCACAGTTTTCCCAGTTCATGAGGGCGAGGCCTTTCTTTACACAGACTATATTTCTTATGCGTTTATTGAACATGCTAAAAGCTGAATCCCTTTGTTATGCTGGCCTTTTGTCTTCCAGGAGGATGGGTGCTCTTGCAGATACCAGCCGCACCTTCAGTAAGAAAATACACACTCATACTACACAATCAGTCTTGTCGCAACAGAGGCTCACTTTCAGGATGGGTCTGAGATTCAGTGCTTGGAAATATTACTTCGATTTCTCATTTGTTTTTACATAATTCATTACACAAAATGCCTCAATGTGTCAAATGTTTTAAGTGGAACACTCCCCAGTTGGTGAGGCAGGTCACTGTTGGGAAGTATGTAACACCCAGCTACATGTAAACGGGAAAGGAAATCAACACTTGGCTCGTCCTCCAACACATACACTGCACCATGGGAAGGGAAACGTGTTAGGAAACAGGATGCTGAGCCATGCCAAAACTCTAGAGAGTTGCCTTGCTTTGCATTAATATCTCATTAGGCTTTGGAACAGGACTTAAAATGAGAACATGTCACAAGAATCAAACTTCATTTCTGCTTTTGTGTTCAGAAAACCGTAATTCATGGAAGCCTTCGAGAACAATAACTTTCGGATAGGGATGCATTCTGAATTGAAAGAGAAGTGAAGTCTTAACCAAAGTGATATTCCTTGCTTGATTTTATTATTAAGTGCTCAGAAACCCAACAACCCAAAGCCTACATTGTGATTTAAGTTTCACACAATATATTACATATGATTTGATGTAACAGTTTATGTTAATTTTGGTGACCGTAAGAGTAATGAACTGTTTAAAGAACGACGCCTCTTTTGAAAATGTTGAGTGGAATAATCAATATGCCCTGTCTTAGAGGCTTGTTGATGTGTAACTCATTAAAAAGAAGCTGAAATGGCATGTGATGTGCCAGATCACTCTGTCTTTTAGTTGTCAGAATGCCTGATCTCTGATCTGTAACAAAGACTGTACCACAAGACAAAATAATTGTATAAGAAGACTAATTATTAGTTCATTTTAAGATATACCGAATGTCCAAAACAGTCTGTAAAGAGATGCACAGCACACAAACTGTGCATCGTATAGCCGCGTTTCCACCGCAGGAACTTTCCTCAGGAACGAGGGACTTTGGGCCTAAAGGGTCTAAATGAAGTTCCCCCCCAGAAAGTCCCTGCTCGCGAGGTAGTACTTTTTCAAAGTTCAGGAACTTTCAGGGGTGGGACTTGGGCGCTGAACATGCTGATTGAGCTCACGCAGCATTTGATTGGTTTGCTATTCAAATCAACAATGGAGTTTAAATACGACCAGTGGACCGACGACGAGGTTCAGGCTTTATTAAGATTATATGAAGGACGAAATCCAGCGGAAACTGGGAAGTCGCATGCAGTCACAGGACTAATTTGCCTAATCTTCAGAGTACTTTAGACCGCGATGGAAATGCAGTGAGCAACAGGTCTGGGGGGAAAAAGCTCCTGGGACAAATTGTTCCGGGTAATTTCGGTGGAAACGCGGCTTATGACAATTTGGTGGATTAGCCCATCTGCCGTGGTTAACACAATGCGATTCAATAGTGTTGGCTGATGCTCATTTAAACATTACACTTCTTTCTCTCTATGATAACAACACTAAATCTAATTCCTCCCATGTCCATATCATGAAAAGTTCAGTTCAAGATCTAGCCCTGGTTTATTCATGGCAAGGGCGTTAGTCTGGGTAGAGCAAGAACCCAGAGAAGGTGCTGTCGTCCTCGCTGCTGGAGTAGACACCATTCCAGTCTCTCAGCGTCTCTACCCACACCTGGTCTCCGACATCCAGCTTCAGGATCACTAGATTGGATGCCTGGTCAATGTCTTGGCCTTGTAGAGTGTCCCTCGAGCGTACCTTACGCACTCCGTTCACCACCAAAGAAGCGCGGAGTGGCTTGTTTCTCACCGTGATCTGGTAGGAGAACACATAAACTCCTGAGTAGGTGCAGTTGAATTTGCTTGTGACAATGTCATAATGGTTTTCTCCATTGTAGAAGATCTTGTCGAAGCGAACTGGAAATCCCGAAGGAGGAAAAGACTTGCTGGGATACAGGCCGACGCTGAAAGCAGAACGTACTCGCGATTCACTTTGACCCATAGCACCCTTCATTCCCTGTAGGCCTCGGTCTCCACGTTTCCCTTGGGGGCCACGGTCACCCTTTATTCCCCTTAGACCTCTTATACCTTTGGTCCCTGGTGGTCCACGTGCTCCTGGCTCACCCTTTGCTCCAGGAATTCCTGCCTCCCCGCGTTCTCCGGCGCTCCCTGGAGTTCCATGCATGCCGTGTTGCCCAGATGGACCAGGGTCTCCACGCACACCTGGTGGTCCAGGGTCACCTGGCTCACCTTTCTGACCCCTGTCACCAAGTAAACCGCACTCTCCTCTATCACCTTTTTCACCCTTTTCACCAGTCATGCCTTGGGGTCCAGGTGGTCCATCTTTGCCTGGATCTCCCTGATCACCCTTTGACACATTCAGATTTGGATCTCCTTTTTCCCCTTTGGAGCCTTTGAATCCTGGCAGGCCAGCTGCACCCTTCTCCCCTTTAATACCCATCTCACCTGTTGAGCAAAAATATTGATTTCTTATTTTGCATTTATATTTCCAGCGGAACCTAATGGATGATTATGTTCACCTTTCATTCCTGCCTTTCCCTGGTTGCCTAGAGATCCCGTGAGTCCTATGTTTCCTTGATCACCTTTCTCTCCTGTTGGATTACAATGGGAAATCTCAAACCTGCAATATTATATCTGATGACTGCATGAGGACTGCATAATCAAGTACTTACCTTTATCCCCTTTAGATCCTGAATGGCCCTTTGGCCCTATTGGACCTGGTAGACCTTTGGGTCCAGGTGCTCCCTTTTCCCCAGGTGTGCCTACAACACACCATTAAACAAAATTACAAAACCCCCACCACCACATATATAATAAACCAAACACTATTTGGTGAAATAAGTGCACAGGGATGACTTGACTTGGCTGACCTGGCAGTCCTGTGTCTCCTTTGAACCCTTGCGGGCCTTTCTCTGGAGGGCAGCACTCACAGAAGTTGAAGTAGCATTCGTTATAGTCTAGCGTGTAGTTGTCTTTCACGGCAGTGGGAGATACAGTGGTGTCTGTAGGGTAGTCTATGTAGCTGTCGGCAGGAACTGTTGTGCTCTCTGTGATGTGTGCTGGGAAGCGCTCTCTTGTTTTGGTGTATTCCACTATCCGTGCTGTGACTGTAGGCTTGCCTGCATATACAGTAGTTTGGACCACCTCTCTAGGGGGTTTCTTGGTGTACTGGTACTTTGGCCTCTGAGTGGGCTTGATTGTGTCACACAAGGGCATAAAGGTCAGTGCGATGACAATTAAGAAGAAAGTGTGTACGCAGAACATCCCCATTTTCTGTCTGTGGAGAAAGAAGAGGAAAGTGAATGATCACAGAATCATATGTTGGACCAAACATAAACTTGTAATTTGTTAAAAATTCTTTATAAAAGTGATGAAAGAAAGCACATGTGGTTGGTTAATTTCAATCACCATTAGATTACATGCTAAACAAGTAATTCAGGGATATTAATGAAACAACAATATTGACAAGAAAGAGAGAAAGCAACTTCAGTGCTCTTCACAACATAACTTTAAATCAAATCATATCATTGATCAAGCCCAATTCAGATATGGCAACACGGCCCTATCATACACCCGACGGCAGGCACGACGCAAGTGTGTTCTGCTAGTTTCAGCTCGAGGCAGTTCTCATGTTCACATCCAGCTCCTCGTTGTTTATCAAATGCAATGGCGCATTTGTTCCCCCATGGGCGTCTGGTCTGAACACCAGCTGTGATCAGGAGCATTGTTGGAGCGTTGCTATTGGAGGAACTGAAAACCACTGACCATTGACCAACACACACCTGCTCTAAAGTCAATAGTACAGTATTTGTGTGTTATTTAAAGGGTGTGTTTGTGATATGAGCCTATAGGAGGAGCACAACACACACACTCTGATTACTACACACACAGGGACGTGCAGCAGCACACACACGTTTAAATATTAAAAATGAAAGGATACAATGTAAAAGACTTATTGCGTACATAAAGATAAAATGCCTACATGTCATAATGGATAGTCATTTCATGTATAAGAACGACCTGTTTGCAGTAATGACGAATGACATTGGCTACTTATTTAACCAATCATGGCAATACACATGTATTTAAACTGACTCGTGTCTATATTCATGGTGAGAGCACAACTGGCTTTTAAAGGGAAAGGGAGATGAGACTCTGATTGGTTTATTGCATGTTACGCCCAAAACACACCCATGACTCATTAAGAGACGAGGAACGACCATTTTGGACCATGACCATTTTTCCCATCGTTAAACTAGCAAAAGGGGTTTCGGACCTGCCCTAAGAGCTCCTGCACCGTGAGCTTCAGAACATGAGCTCAGATCAGTAAAATAGGGCTCTAAGACTCAAGTGATGCGCAAGAACCAATGAGGTTTAATGTTACTGGCCGATCACTCAATTTGATTTGGACTCCGTGAGTTTGTCAATATTTTGATTTGCTTTGAGAGAAGTTATTAAACTTCACTTTGTTCATCATATAGAGTTATTGCTTCAGAAGACTGGAGAGGTTTAGATTCCTTACGCTATACCTTTATCCTAATTTTGACTTTCACTGCATGAACAAAAGCTTTAACGTTTTTCACATTTCTTCTTTTGAATTCCACAGAAGAGTGATACAAGTTTGGATCGACATGAGCCTGAGCCTTTTATTTTTGGGTGAACGATCACTTTAACAAGTCATCTGAAAACAGCATTATTATTATTATTAATGCTTTAGTTCATTAGTTTATTAATAGAGGTTATTATCAGAGCCGATCCTCCCTATACGCAAACTATGCATGTTGTGTAGGGCCTCTGAACCACCAGGGGTCGCCCTTGCTCATCACTACATAAAATAAACATGACGGTAATTTACCATAATGTGAATATTTCTTAATGACATGCAAATATATGTGCGTTGTCTACTGCTCTTTATTTTTTATTGCCTTTTTATGGTATCACATATTTTAGTAATCATCATAAAGTATTTGAAAGCTTACGAACTCAACATTCATCCTATGGAAACCGTTTTGAAAATGGACACTGCGTTAGCATGGAAATGGATCTTCTACAATGGCTCCTCCCCTAGTGGGCGGTGTCAAGTTTCATATTACCATTTTTTTAAACTACTTTATAATTAAAATTAATCTTGACAAAACACATATCACCGGAAAGGTCTGAGTCTCAAGGTTCCATATTTGGTGACTGTTTTGTGATAGAAGTGATATTTGGACAGAAATGTATTAATTTATAACAGGAAATGCATTAAAATGATCAATGTAATGTGTGACACCCGGTGGATGTTTTTGGTACAGCGCCTCAACAAAATCTCATGGGAACTTCAATTTCTGTGATATCAACTTCAAATTTGGAACACAACTTGTGTAGACACATGGCTTTGATTTTAGAGTAAAACTTATTTAGTAAAATATATATTTTATATCAAATGTATATATATTTAGTACAGTACATTCTATTTACAGTAAATTTAAACTTCCATAACTTTTTTACACTTTAATTTTTTGATGTGCTTTCAATATAATAATCTGCCGAGTGTCTTCTTTAAAACTAGACCAAACTTAGGTCTATATTCCAGAGCATTCTTGAATTACAGCCATTTAAGTTTGCATAGTGCATTTTCATGTCAAGGGAGGTTCGGAGGCCTGTGGAAATATTTTTAATACTGATTTTTATTTATTCATAACTGTTTCGCACTCTGACATCATGCCGTGTGGCAGATAATAACATGCGTCTTGACATGGCTATGGCTGCAAAACAAAAAACGATCCTTCTAGAAAATAATAAAAGTCCCAAGAATGAAGAAAGTATGTAACATTGAATTTCTTGTTTAGTCTTGACAAAGCAATACATTCATAAGCAGTTCGTAAACCCATAACTCTAGTCCACTGTGTTGGGTTAAAATTTTTATTAAAACTATTTGGGTTTGTCCATATTTGACCCACATTTGGGTTGAAACCATGCCTTTTTTATTCATCATGCTGTAATTGGTTAGTAAAGCGCACATTTAGAAAGCCCATTTGGCCGCGTTATAGTGTTTCTGACAGATAGATGACGTCATCAAAAAGCATTTATTTAGCTGTCAACGAAAATTTGATTTTAATTTGAACGTGTTTTAACGGGTTTCCGTTTACATATGTTTTTCATAACTTGCAATTAGTTTTCTTGATGTTTTAATTCCATTAGCCTATAGAAAACGGGCAGTGCACCTTCATACTGAAAGCCTTTGTAGTTATTCCTTAACTTTATGATGACAATATGTTTTTTGTTTTTTTTATAATTCCCTGATAGGGTCTCAGAAGTGTGGGATTGGTGCTGGCTATTATTAAGAGTTAGTTTAAATGAAATTATTAATATGAAACAATTAATTTATTAATCTGTGTTATCTGAAATCACTTTCACACAACACAAAAACACAGTTACTTAAGACCAGTGAGTTTGTCTCATGAAATACACAACGTGAACATATTTAAAAGCATCTGCTAAATTAATACATGTGAATGTGTTGCACTATAATTCATCGTCTTTGTTGCGCTCACAATTCAGGCCCGCTGAGAGTACCTAGAATATCAAAATCCACACAGGGGGGGTAGATCCTTTTACTCTCTGGCTCTGGAATAGCCTTTCTAGCATTGTTGGAGACGTACGCTCTCAGTTTATGGTTGTCAATACCGCTCCAGGAGAGCCCTAACCCTAATCAAACACACCTCAAGGAGTTCAGGGTTAATATCATTAAACCCAGTGTTGAGCAGCTGGCCATGAGCAGAGAGTAAAAGTGTGAGATCTATAAGAGTATCTATCTGTGGCCATGTTTCTGTATGTGTCTAGTGTGTGGTGCTTTTGTGACATAGAATACTGGACCCTCATGAATCAAGCCTTCTGACCAATAGAAAACAAGGACCGAAAAAAACACTAGTCTTTCAGCTGGACGGCTGGACTCGGGGGCAGCGTGACACATGATCCAGGCAGAATTTCTCTGGCACTAATGGATGGACAGGAGCCAAGCACACAGCTTTCATAGACTTATACCAAACACCTCATCAAACCTGCTGCTCGGATCAGAACTGGTCTTCGTAACAGAATAGTTTGTGTCTATTACAGGTGATGTTTGACTCTAGATTTGTGCAGCATTCACCGAGTCCAGAACCTGCCAGCTGAATATAACAGACTCAGTCAGGAAATCAGAGTCTCATTCCAATCTGTTTGGTGTCAATCCAAAAAAGCTTTTGTCCAAAAGAGCAGCGATAATCTCAGGAGCTCACTTCAGCATCAACTGTTTTCTGATGGGAAATGGCTTATCCATTCAAGCTGCTTCTGAGGTAAAATGAAGGCTACTGGCACCCAGCGACCATGACAAGCTTAGTTCTGTGTGTGTGTGTTAGGGGTCATTCACAGATACGGCTTTTTAAGACTTATGTCTTAAAAATGAGGCTCTCACGCAAGATGCCTCAGTCTACTGGACTGTTACATAGAAATACGATTAGCACGGTGGAGCACAAAAACACGTTGTGTGTGAACTGACCCTGAGTTGTGCGATGGTTAAATGGGACGAATTTTCATGGGTGAATCACTTTTTGTTGCCAATGTGTGAACAGTCGTAACGAAACTTTAAAAAACGAGACTTCCCCAAATTCCTAGGTTGTCTATGAAAGACAATGTGAAGGACTTGGGCCGTTTTTGCCAGGTAAATCAAAAGGATGTGACGTTATACACCCCCCTGAGAGCCTCTCTTCAGCTCAATGACACATGAAATCAATGCTTATACAATGTTCAGGATGGCGTTGAAAGAGCCGTTCTGTGCTGTAATGTCAATGCAAAGAAAAGGGAATCATTCACACTATAGTCTCACTCTACAGTCTCAAATATACTTCATAATCAAACTATCATTACACCGGACGCGTATGATGCAACAAAAGACAATTTAACCCATTATAATCAGTGACATGACATGAGCGACAAATCTCCGACCGCAAACTGATGTCTTGTTCTATCTGTGACATACTGACACAAAGGACAAATGCGGTGAATCTCAGACCCGGAGCAAACATTCCCACATCCCTGTGATCGGGAGCTTTCTCAACCGCTGTTTATTGTGTTAGTGAGAGGAAAGCGTGCAGCACATATTCACAGACAGTGTTGGGGTAAGTTACTTTGAAAAGTAATGCATTACAATATTGCGTTACTCCCTTAAAAAGTAACTAATTGAGTTACTTAGTTACTTTTTAAGAAAAGTAATGCATTACAATATTGCGTTACTCCCTTAAAAAGTAACTAATTGAGTTACTTAGTTACTTTTTAAGAAAAGTAATGCATCACAATATTGTGTTACTCCCTTAAAAAAGTAACTAATTGAGTTACTTAGTTACTTTTTAAGAAAAGTAATGCATTACAATATTGCGTTACTCCCTTAAAAAGTAAGTAACTAATTGAGTTACTTAGTTACTTTTTTAGGAAAAGTAATGCGTTACATTACTTTTACGTTACTGTTTCTCACCTGGACTGGGCTTGTTTTGTTTTTTAAAACAAAAAAGTTCTATTTTTGTGCAAATGTAAAGACCTCTTCTTATCACAGTTGAAATAATACGCCTCAGGCTGAGGTAGAACTGTAGAGGGCCATTCTGGATAACGGAAGAATAGGACGCAGGAGAAAACAAGTTACCAATAAAATCTAGTAATATCTGCTCATGGTTTAAATTAATCATCAAAGGTCAGCAGCAGGACATTGGTCAATAAAGGTAGATTAAATGCATAAAAATATTTGTTTTATTTAACATTTAATTATTGGAGGTTTGCATAGGATTCGGATTTTGTATTTGACTGATTTTATTCATTTTGAGGAGGACTGAATCTTTATCATGCACGTGAGATGAATAAATGCTCACATTTAGTCTAGAACTACAATAACCATCATAACGGCATCATACTTTTTGAAAAAGTAACTCAGATATTTTTGTTTGTTGTGTTACTTTACTACGTTCCCCCCAACACTGTTCACATGTTCATCTAAACGTTGCTCTCAGGAGCGCGGATGGCGTCGGGATGCTCGTTAACAGTATTTCGCTGCAACAACTTATTTTTACTTCTAACCAAAGAACGGAAAAACCTTGAATCATGTTCAGTCTTGTGTGTTATGTGAGCGCGAGCAGGAAGTGTTCACTAAACGGCCACCGGTGGAGCTGATAACAAGGGTTTCTGAATTCTACAGCCTCTTTAGATACAGTGGTCCCACAAAGTATATGGACATTTAAAAACAATTCTGGATGTTTTTTTTTTAATTATTTTATATCAAAATATCACTGCTAGCCCTTGTGCCCTTCAGTTTAGTTTTTTTTATAATTTTGTCTGTGTTTAATGCCAACTGCATACATTTTGGCACAGGTGTGTGTTTGTATTGGAATTGTATTATTTCACGACCATTTCCTTTAATAAATATAATTTGCACTAGTAACACAAACTAGTTCCTCTCAGGACGTTTTGGACAAATATGTCCCCATTGAAACCCAATAAAACCCATTAATTAAAAAGCCATTTAACTATAAAATGATGCAATCTTTGTTAACAGGCTTTCATTCTGTTGGCAAGGCTTCAACATTTAAATGTGTACTATTTTTTACCATTATGGTGGCATTTTCTCAGGTTTGGTCAATAAAGCAAATACTCGCTTTATTCCAATTATGCAATTATGCGGCTATAACTGTGTGTGGATGTGTGTGTTACTATGGATGTCAGAGTATGGTGTGTATGTGTGTGTGTGTGTGTTGGTAATATTGGAGAGTGAAAAAACTCTGGCATCCATGGGGAAAAGTTTCCCAAACACACTCTCACTGAAAGCTCAATTCTTGAGATATCAACATCAAAGTTGGAACACAGCTTGTTTAGATTCATGCCTTTGATTTTCTAGCAGTTTTAGAGTTCAGCATGTTTCATAAAATATATATTTTGTATAAAATAATGTGTCTTTTTAAAGCTTTTTTCTTCAGCAATGAGGCTAAACTTAAGTCTACGTAGTTTTTGACATGGGATTTGTTGTCCTCTATGGACCTATGTGTAACTTTTTTGAATTGACGCACTAGGGCTGGTGTCGTTTATTGTAAAGAAAGAAAGCAAAAACCCGTCCGTGTAGTTCTGGAGCTGCTGTACGCCTCTGTGATGCTGTAAAAAGGCCTTTTAGCATCTCTAATGTTTCCGACTGGAGCACAGGCTATAGACTGAGGTATGCACAGCCCAGCGGGGCAAGGGGCCGATACCCATCTGAAACACGAGAGGAAGGGCTGCTTCAGGAGGGTAATACTCCACCCTGACCTGCTGGTGTCACTCCACCATTCAACACAAACCCAACCACAGTGCTCACTTTACCCCGACCCATGCAAAGAGAGGCTCTGCTGAACACAGCCCCCCTCCCCATCCCTGAGAAGCCTTATGGGAGCGAGGCAGGGTAAACCATAGGACACGGAGCCCATATCGAATACAACCCCAGAGCCCCTGGTGCACCGCTCCACAATCAAGAGCAGCAGAGCGGCCAGGGAGAGATGCTTTTGAGTTCAAATGATCCTTAGATCCAGAGGTTTAAAATTGCAAACCAAGAGACGGACATTCCTGTTATCAAGGCATCATGTCATGTGTGTAAAGCATGTTTGCTCCTGTCTAAGTGGCTCTGAAGGAGTGTCACCTGAGCCGGAGCTCAGTAACGCTGTGGAGGCTCTGATGCTAAGCCTTTAATGGAGATCACTGTGACCTTGTCAGCAATACAGAGGCTTTTGGACTATTCACCTGCTCCGCTTTTTTCTCTTCAAATTCCCAAGACAGACTGGAAGACTTTTCGATTCACAGGGTTAGATACAAAAAAAAGCATGAGGAAACGAACAAAAGAGCACAAAAAGAAAGATTGAACAAAACATGGATACATATTCTCTAGTCCTGTGATGAATTAGTTAAACAAAAAAAGATATATATATTTAATGTAGTCTATCAATAAACATGTGACCCACAAAACCAGTCATACGGGTCAATTTCTTTGAAGATGTATCCATCATCAAAGCTGATGGGTTATTAGGACAATATTTGAGCCTTCAAATGTTGACATGTGACCCTGGAGCACAAAACCAGTCAGAAAGGTCAATTTTCTGAAATTGAGACTTATTCATCATGTGAAATCTTCCATTGATGAGTGGTTTGTTAGGACAATATTTGTCTGAGACGCAACTATAACTGAAGATCTGGAATCTGAGGCTGCAAAAAACATATTGAGACGTTTTGTCCAGATAAAGTCCTTAGCAATGCATTTTACTAATAATAATACATGTATGATATATTTACAGTTGTAAATTTACTAAATATCTTCCTGGAACATGATCTTAATATCCTAATGATTTTTGGCATAAAAGAAAAATGGATAATTATGAGCCACACAATGTTTTGATGCATTGGTGTTGAGCTCCAGGGTCACATATCAAATCATAAAAGCAATAATCA
This sequence comes from Gobio gobio, assembly GCF_949357685.1. NCBI lineage: Eukaryota > Metazoa > Chordata > Actinopteri > Cypriniformes > Gobionidae > Gobio > Gobio gobio. Next base: position 3,756,847 of record NC_137114.1, read on the forward strand.
TCCACCCAATATAAAGAATGTCCTGGTTATAAACACATGATAAAAATACATGCATGTTAAACACGACAGAAACTCAAACTCAAAGAGAGTTCATAAATGCAGTGATCTATAACCCCCATGATCAGAGAAGCATTAGTATTTGGCTCTACAGCGGCCCTGAGGCCGAGCGGAGCTGGACTGAATGAAAGGCATTTACCGGACGGCAGGTTTGTCTCGTGTCCCGTGGCTTCGGCCGCTTCCTCCCGATTGAGCTCAACACACTGCAGACTGAAGCGGATCTGTGTGTCTCACACACACACACACACACACACACAGGTCCTGGAGCAGGGGGTGTGTACTACGGTTCTGGCCCAGTGCTTCGCGGTCGCACTCACCCAGACTGAACCTGAACAAAGTGCCGGGCAGTGGTGTTACCAGAACTGACCCAGAAACCTGACCCAGGCCCCAGAACACTGTGGCTCTATTCACCTGCGCTGCGTCCCGTTCCCTCGCGCTTCCTCCCTCGCTCGGCCTGCTTCATTCACTCTCATGACAGACATTTAATCCAGTGTGTGGGGGAATAACAGCTTTGTGTCCTTTCCCTCTGAGCTGTGAGGAAATGATATTTTCACACCGCAGGCTCTGCTCCTGTGTGTTTCTGCAGCGTTATAAACCTGCGCTCATGGCCTTCTTCTTTATTTAATCTCTGATCTCTGAGTCTCTGATCTCATTTGAGTAGAGTAAACTAAAGTAGCAGCTGTCGCTCAATAAATCAATCACACACATATACAACCCCAAATCAGAAAAAGTTGGGACAGTATGGAAAACGCAAAAAAAAAAAAAAAGAAGTGATTTCTATATTTACTATGACTTGTATTTCATTGCAGACAATATGAACACAAAATATTTCATGTTTTGTCTGGTCAACTTCATGTCATTTGTAAATATGCATCCTTTCCTGTCATTCAGACCTGCAACACATTTAAAAAAAAGTTGGCACAGGAGCAATTTAGGGCTAGTAATGAGGTAAAATGGTTAAATAATGATGTGATTTGAAACAGGTGATGTCAACAGGTGATTGTAATTATGATTTGGTACAAAAGCAGCATCCAAGAAAGGTCTAATCCTTTAGGAGCAAAGATGGGCCGAGGATCGCCAGTTTGCCAACAAATACGTGAGAAAATTATTGAAATGTTTAAAAACAATGTTCCTCAAAGAAAGATAGGAAGAGATTTGGATATTTCACATTCAACAGTGCATAACATAATTAAAAGATTCAAGGAATCTGGAGGAATTTCAGAGCGTAAAGGACAAGGGCGCAAGCCTAAGCTGAACAACCGTGATCTCCGATCCCTCAGGCGGCACTGCATCAAGAATCGTCATTCATCTATAAGCGATATCACCACATGGGCTCAGGACTACTTTGGCAAACCTTTGTCAAGTACCACAATACATAGTTACATCCACAAATGCCAGTTAAAACTGGTCTGTGCCAAAAGGAAGCCCCATGTTAACAGTGTCCAGAAGCGCCGTCGACTTCTCTGGGCTCGGAGGCATCTGGGATGGACCATCACACAGTGGAAACGTGTACTGTGGTCAGATGAATCAGTATTTCAGGTATTTTTTTGGGAGGAATGGACGCTGTGTGCTCCGGACCAAAGAAGAAAAGGATCATCCAGACTGTTACCAGCAACAAGTCCAAAAGCCAGGGTCTGTCATGGTATGGGGTTGTGTCAGTGCCCTTGGCAAAGGTAACTTGCACTTCTGTGAAGGCACCATTAATGCTGAAAAGTACATAGAGATTTTGGAGCATAATATGCTGCCTTCAAGAAGACATCTTTTCCAGGGACGTCCATGCATATTTCAACAAGACAATGCAAAACCACATTCTGCACACATTACAAAGTCCTGGCTGCGGAGGAAGAGGGTTCGGGTACTTGACTGGCCTGCCTCAGTCCCGACCTGTCTCCAATAGAGAATGTGTGGACAACGAAGACCCCGTACTGTTGCCCACCTTAAGACTTGTTTGCAGGAAGAATGGGACAAAATTACACCTGAAACACTTCATCACTTGGTGTCTTCAGTCCCTAAACGTCTTTTAAGTGTTGTGAAAAGGAATGGCAACATTACAAAATGGTAAATGCTTTACTGTTCCAACTTTTTTTGAAATGTGTTGCAGGTCTGAATGACAGGAAAGGATGCATATTTACAAATGACATGAAGTTGACCAGACAAAACATGAAATATTTTGTGTTCATATTGTCTGCAATGAAATACAAGTCAAAGTAAATTTAGAAATCACTTCTTTCTTTTTTTTGGGGGGCGTTTTCCATACTGTCCCAACTTTATCTGATTTGGGGTTGTAAAAATATGGGCAACACTTTACAATGAAGCATTAGTAATTCAGCATTTATAAAGCATTAATAGCAGTTTATAAATACATGCTTTATTCTATAATGTGTTTAATAGTTTTTTCATACTTTATTAATGAGTTTATCCTTTCTAAATAAAGTATTTCATTATTTACAAAGCAGTTAATTAGGAGTTGTCATAAGATCATTTAGAAAGTGTAAGTATGATTAATTGTACATTTATAGGTCTTATTTAGACATAATTCAGTGTGTTAATAATGCTTTATTAACACATATTCCTTCTGTAATTCATGATTAATTCAAGTAGTTATAACACATGTAGTAGTTTTAGACCATGTATGCCTCGTAAATTTTCCTGTTCTCTAATGTTTTAAAGTTACGTAATTTTGACACTATATTTTATTATATTATTATTGTTTTATACTTATAGTGTGTGTTGTATTTCAGCTCTCCTGTAACGCAGTGGTAATTCAGCAATGTGTTCACTTTACAGAAATTTATTTTTATATCAGATTGCAGAGGCTTGGTTATGATTTCTGGAGGTGTCATTTTATTTTCTATGACACTGCAGAGGTTTATTTTTCATGTTATATCAAGTGTACAGTTGTACAGTTTCATTTTCTGCGTCTTGATATAATTATTTATATGTTCTGCATCATTCTGTTGTGTTTCCTGGTAACCGAGTCTTAAAATCTCTTTTGTAAAAGCTTAATTATGAGCCATAAATAGCCCTCACTTTAGATGAGATCACAAAAACCACTACATGTGTTGAATCATGAATTACAGCAGGAATACCTGTTAATAAAGCATTTATTAGCACACTGAGGAACTATTACTATTTGTCTAAATAATAAGATTTATAAATGTACAATTAATCATACTTACACTTTCTAAATGATCTTATGACAACTCCTAAATAACTGCTTAGTAAATAATTTAATACTTTATTTAGAAATGATAAATTGATCATTAATGAAGTATGAAAAAACAATTAAAACATTATAGACGTGCTTATAAATCAAGAATAAAGCATGTATAGCTGTTTTTAATGTCTATTGATAAATTATGATTTACTAATGCTTTATATGGTGCGTTATTATAAAGTGTTGGTGAAATAACTCATGTCCTTCTTCAGAATGTTTTGGAGCCGATTGTTACAGGGTTGATGAACTTCTGTGTGTCAATACATTTGCATGTTTTAATATTAAATCTCACTCTTCTTTAGTATCCGGTCAGGTAATGTGTATGATGGAAGTGTACACTTCCTGGACATTATTCCAGAGTTTATGTACTTACACGCGTATATATGTGCTTGGCTTGACTGATGTCTGTTTTATTAGAGGTTTGATTATTAGAGGATTCTAGGGTCCTTTAGGAAAGTGTCAAGAGCAAGGGTTGCATTAGTCATTCCCCAGGTAAACCACATCTCACTGTAAGCAGTGGAAGTTCAAAACTACCCTTAATAAAAGTAAGTACTACAAGTAAAGTTCAGGTATATTTTTAAGCATACATTAAATCTATACCTACCAACTGTACGAGTGTGCAATGTCGTGGAATGTATACATGCATATGATATGGGATGTATATGACACGCTCTTGGGGGGGGGGGGGTATACGCCATAAAGTGCGTATCATATGCACACGAAAAACTGCTCACCATATGCACGCCTAAATTTATTTTGGCGTATACATTCCACGACATTGCACACTCTTATTATTTATATGCATTTTCGTGTGATCGGGCTCATGTTTCTGAAGCAAAAGACTGAACAAATGTATAGGACAAATATAATCAGACTCGTCTAGCAGTGTCAGTGTAGGCTACTTAAGTGCAGTTTTAAGTCTATTTCTGAGAAGTATTTCAGATGTTCTTCTTATTTTAGTTCAGAAGAAGTATACTAATAAACCCTTTTCACATTTCACATTTTTTCACATTCTCAGAGAGGAAGTCGTCATAGTTGGGTTAAATCTTATAGCGGTGAATGAGAGAATACATTCAATATATTTTTTGTCTGCTGATTTGCTCAAATAGCAAAATAAAAACTCCACAGTAGTGATTTCACAACTTTCAAAAAGAGGAAAAAAATAGAGTGAGATTGATAACGGCAGTGAAAAGAGAGAAAGATGTTAATTTTCACCATCACTCCCATAGACGCTGTATTACAAACACCCTCACAGCAGCGGTGACTTGTTTGTGTTTTTGTAATTTGATGCAAAAGTAATAAAATATAAAAAAAGTATTAGTGTCAAAAATGTGCATACATTTTTAAATAAATTAAAATGTTGCAGGATTTACGATATTGATGACCGTTAAAACGCGTCATCACAGTCTGTGAAAAGGGTCTATAGCACACTTGAATAAACTTCTTTTTTATAAGGGTATTGAGCTTGATGAAGCCAGTATACACCCTTCAGGCATAACATTATGACCGGTGAATAGCATATATGATCTCTTCATCTCCTGTTAGTGGGTGGGATATATTAGGCAGCAAGTGAACATTTAGTCCTCAGAGTTGATGTGTTAGAAGCAGGAAAAATGGGCAAGCGTAAGGATTTGAGCGAGTTTGACAAGGGCCAAATAGACGACTGTGTCAGAGCATCTCCAAAACTGCAGCTCTTGTGCGGTGTTCCGGGTCTGCAGTGGTCAGTCTCTATCAAAAGTGCTCCAAGGAAGGACCAGTGGAGAACCGGAACATGGCACCAGGTGCACTATGGGAAGAAGGCGTGGCGGCGGAGGCAGTGATGCTTTGGCCACTGTTCTGCTGGGAAACCTTGGGTCCTCCATCATGTGGATGTGACTTTGACACGTCCCACCTACCTAAGCATTGCTGAGCCCATGTCCAGCCTTTCATGGAAACGGTAAGACCGTAAAATAAACCTTTCAGTTGGAATCATGTGGTCAAAATGTCCGTCCCTTAACAGTGATGTCAGAGATCAAACCGCTGGAACACAGCACACACTTCCAGAGAATGATCATGTGTGTGATGTGAATCTCAGAGCCCTGAGGCTGATCTCCCCACTAGAGGGAAGTGTTCCCAGCTCACCGGCTGTCTGAACGAGACTGTTAAAACCCTAAACACAACACCGTTTAATGACAGGACGCTTAAACACTTCAGTGTAACAGACTTCATGAATGCTTATGACAACAAAGTACACATCCATCTATAATGTTTGCCCAGTGGGGCCATTATATTAAAGCATGCAAGAGGCCAAACTGGTTCCCCAGGTGTGAAGTTATGGGTGCCCAGAAGGCTCATCTAATGTCTGGCTTTCTGAAGACTCCAGCACACCTGACAGCCGGATCTGAACTCTCTCCGAGGCGTTGACGCTTCTCACATCACTTCTCTTTTCCTTCTGCTTTTCTTCCGGGATGTTGCAGTAGAATCGTGTTTTTCTAACAGAGCTGGTGTCACATAACACACATCACAAACATGACAAAACACCGTTATGATGAGAGTCACGACTCATCTCTGACGTCATATCAATACACAATTATAATGCCCAATACATTATTAAACGAGCCCAATAACAAAATATCAGGTGCTTTGGTAACAACATTCCCTCAATTCATCACGATATGACACACTATACGTCCCTTTGTCTCCACTCTGTCCACATGCACAGTTATGAATAATAACACAATGCATTCAAAGCAGGGGCTGAGCAGGATGTGTACTTTTCTTATTGTTTAAAGACCATATGTTCTCCTTTAGCACTGCCCTTCAGAAGATCAAACTACGTGTTTACCAGAATTTACCCCTGATCTCAATGCATTGCCTTCTTCAGCATCAGATTATTTTTGCTTCTAGAAATATTGTGGAAAACTGATGTAGTTTAAAATAATATGCAGAGGAAAACCAAGCCTTCATGCCTTAGTATTCTACAGTATTAAGTTACAGAACGTGTGCAGTCTGATGGAATTAGATTACTTTGTGAAGCGAGTATATTTTGTAATCTGTAGTGAAATACATTTTAAAAGTGACCTTCTCTATGGGGCGCCGTTTGTAAAGCGGCTCAAGCTGAAAATAACAGCAACATTTTGTCACATTTAGCTTCAAACAATGTTTAAAAAACTGGTATGAATTTTTGACGGTCACTTTTTAGTACATTTACAACAATATTTGTCAGCTTAGAGAAATTTTAAATATTTAAATCTAAATCTAAAAGTAAAATCTAAATGTTAAATCTAAATCTAAATGTTGAATCTAAAAGTAAAATCTAAATGTTTAATCTAAATCGAACTGTTGAATCTAAATGTTTTGGGTGCAACTAAATATTGAACTAATATGCAAATTCAAAATGCAGATAACCGGAAGTGGCAAAATAAAAGCTCGAGGAGGTCAGTGTGTGTTTATAGCATCGTGTCAAATAAGTAACGAATAAAAAACATCTCATCCGAGGAAATTGACTCTTGGACCTCAAATAATAAACACGTTTGGAGAAACTGTATTTGAAGAGTTCAGATTTTGGCACTTCCGGTTATTGCCATTTTGAATTTGCATATTAGTTAAATATTTAGTTTCACCCGAAACATTTAGATTCAACATTTAGATTTAGCATTTAAAGGGTTAGTTCACCCAAAAATGAAAATTCTGTCATTAATGACTGACCCTCATGTCGTTCGACACCCGTAAAACCTCCGTTCATCTTCGGAACAGAAATGAAGATATTTTAGTGTAAATCTGATGGCTCTGAAAGGCCTCCATTGGCTCAATGCACTTTACACTCTCAAGACCCTTAAAAGGTACTAAAGACATCGTTACAAAGTTCATCTCACTACAGTGGTTCTAAAATAACTTTATGAATCGGCGAGAATAGTTTTTGTGCGCAAAAAAACCCTAAATAACGACTTATATAGTGATGACGATTTCAAAACACGGCATCACGAAGCTTCGAAGCGTTATGAATCAGTGAGTCAAATCATGATTCGGATCGCGTGTCAAACCGCCAAACTGCTGAAATTTGGCGATCCAAACTGCTGATTCGGCTCACTGATTTATAACGCTCCGAAGCTTCATGATGCCGTGTTTTGAAATCGTCATCACTATGTAAGTCGTTATTTAGGGTTTTTTTGCGCACAAAAACTATTCTCGCCGATTCATAAAGTTATTGTAGAGCCACTGTAGTGAGATGGACTTTGTAACGACGTCTTTAGTGTCTTTTAAGGGTCTTGAGAGTGAACCGTGCATTGAGCCAATGGAGGCCTTTCAGAGCCATCGGATTTCAGCTAAAACATCTTAATTTGTGTCCGAAGATGAACGGAGGTCTGACGGGTGTCGAACGACATGAGGGTAAGTAATTAATGACAGAATTTTCATTTTTGTGTAAACTAACCCTTTTAACATTTCGATTTCGATTTAGCATTTAGATTTTACTTTTAGATTTATATTTAGATTTAACATTTAGATTTAGATTTAACATTTAGATTTAGATTTAACATTTATATTTAACATTTGGATTTAGCATTTAGATTTAACATTTAGATTTATACTTAGATTTAACATTTTTAGGTGTAACATTTAAAGGTCCCATGGCATGGCATTTTTCTATTATTTTATAATGTGTCCTGAGGTGTACTTATATTGTTAGTATGATTTTGACATCTTAAAATGTCATAATTTAGAAATAAAAGGCATTTTTCCTATACTGATGTTTGTCCTGTGGCTGAATGCCCTGTTTCAAGAGGTGTGTTTGCTGTGAGACTTCAGTAAAAACGCCCACTGTTGTGATTGGCTGACATCTTTGCATTTGAAATGAGTATCAGATCTTGTAGTGGAGGGGGCGTGGTTTAACGAGGTCTATGAGGCACAAGCCTGCCAGAGAGACGGATGGACCTGAGTTCACTTCTCATCAGTTCTGTCAGTCTCAGTTCAGTGAACTGTTGTAGTTACTTTCATATACTTCAGGTTATTAGTCTATTTCTAGTCGGAGGGGCTGACACTCATGTCAGAAAGTTAGTAACTTTAGTAAATTATGGATCAGCGCTGACTGGAGACGCGAACCATTTAGAACGATTCAGTCTGATTTGGTGAACTGATTCGGTTCACTAAAAAGAACCGGTTCAAAAGAATGATTAGTTCGCGAATCGGACATCACGGACCAGAGACGGAGTGATTGCTAACAAAGTTATTTATAGTAACAACTGAGTTATGAGAGCGCTGTCAGCGCGAGTTTATTTTGTTTGTATCTGAGAGTTCTGAATAAACACGAGTCCCAGTCACACCGAGTCCGTCTTCATCATTATTCTACCAACTTTGTAACACATGCAATGAACCATTACAGCTGTCGAGATGAACGAGTTATGAGTAAATGTTGATAATAACATTATTTTTAGATATGTTCCTATCATATGAAAAGCGTCAGTGACGCGCATTGAGTACACAGCGCAAACAAAGACACAACAGCAGTAATCGAATGTAATCCTATTTATTGTGGGGAAAGCTGCCTAGACGGATATGCTCACGCTTACCCCCCTTCTGCTTAATCTCGCGATGAGTTTGGTGCCTCCGCTGTGGGCCAGATGCAGTACTGGGGGTCGGGGATGTTGAAGGCCGTCCGGCCAGCCCGAGCCTCGGCGTGCGTGAGGTTTATCTCTAAAGGACTGGCTCTGCCGATGTTGAGCAGAAACTCACGACTGTATGCACATTGTAGAACAGAAAGACGCGACGAGGACGTACAAAAACACTGACTCACAAGATAGAAAACACAAAAACACAGTTTTGTCGGGAGAGAGAGAAGCTGCAGCGAGAATAATAAAGTTCTGTGTACACATCAGAAATCACTGATCACAGATCAGAAGGAACTGAAAAAAGACCTCTGTTTTCATTTGTACATCCAAACACTGAGAAACTGCCAGCATTCACTCGTTCACAAGCCATGATCTCTCCAGGACAAATATGGCGCTCGCATGGGCGTGTCAGATTTCCTGGGCGGAGGAAAGGGAGGTAACCGTTCCTTTTATGAGGTCATAACAGGAAAATTAAAGATCAGCTCGTCTGGGCTGTCATTTTCTCAAAGGCAGAGAAAGACACCCAGAACTCGGTTTACAACGATCAACATTTCTATCCACTTGGGGACAATATTCATGCTAGGGGAACTCATATTAATGTTGAAAAACCTCATAAAATGAAAATGTCATGCCATGGGACCTTTAATATTTAGATTGAACTATTTAAAATATCTCTAAGCTGACATATATTGTTGTAAATGTGCTAAAAAGTGACAGTCAAAAATTCATACCAGTTTTTTAAACATTGTTTGAAGCTAAATGTGACAAAATGTTGCTGTTATTTTCAGCGTGAGCCGCTTTACAAACGGCATCCTATACCTTCTCAACCCTGCACAAATGTACCCAACGTTTGCACATACAACCGTCCTCCTACATGACTGCTTCTTCTGTTTTAGAGAGGAGACTGGGCACAATACTGATCTATTTTAGGAGAGCACTAGCACATGAACCATTGTGCTGTATTCATCAGCTGTAAAACTGGCCCAAAAGTGGATGAGAGTGGATGAGACGCAAGCACTGTGGGACGATACAGTCTTTATTTAACTCTGACTTTGGGTCTAAGTAAACACAGCTACAGTCAATCGGTGTGACATTTATATTATAAAACAGTGGATGAATAACTACAGTGGAAGAATACCAACTGCTGACCGACATCCATGCGGCAGGTGACGTCACAGAGTACCTCACTACGGCTACAGCGTCATCACCGTGTGTGTGTGTGTGTGAGAAAGAGAGACCCAATGGTAAGAAAACAACAAACAGCTTTACAATACGTTTGATCTTTTATTTTGCCATTCCAGTCCCACACCCCCCACACACACAGGTGAGAGTAGATGCGAGAAGTGGGAGTGGCGCGTGTGTTTAACTGGCAGAGCAGCTTCGCTTGAGACCGTCAAATCATCACACACACACACACACTCCTCGCTGCAGCTTTACCGCGGAGGTGAGTGCCTTTCCATTACTCTCATCACACTGACAGCACATTTACTCAAGCTCTGATTCACTGCTTTATACACAGCTTTTGAACATTAATATCAAATTACTCTAATAACACACTAATGATGTTACTACAACTATACAATTTACTATTACTACAAGTTACAACAACTGTGACAGAGTGCTTTCCCTCTCGTGCACGTTATCATGCGCGTGTGCGTTCACAGAACAGCGGAATAAGCAGAAACTCCTCAGTCTGGATGGGCTTAAGATGATGTGTCATGTTTCTGTTGCTTGGATATGGCATTACTGCCTTGAGTTATTGTTCATCAAATCACTGTTGTTATGTCAGTTTTGTTTATGCTTTCCTTGGCTTCACACTATAGATGAAACTTATTCGATGCAATATGCCAATGGCTGTAGGGATATTGCATCGAATAAGTTTCATCTATAGTGTGAAGCCAAGGAAAGCATAAACAAAACTGACATTCCTTAACAAACAGTCATTTAATACTTGCAGGGCATCACTGTTTCACCTTTACTCGCCCTTGAGCTACACATTATTAATGACACATTTAAACATGGCTCGCCGCTTCTAGGATGTTCATGTTAGGGCGGCTCAGCCCTCAGTGAGGGTATGAAAAAAAAATAGTAATACTTTAGTTTAGGGTCCAATTCTCACTATTAACTGGTAGCTTATTAGTATGCATTTTAGGATATTGGCTGTTTATTATTACTTATACTTATAAAGCAAATATTAATGCCTTATTCTGCATGACCATATTGTACATCTCTTAATCATAGGCCGGTTTATTATCACTTAGATCCCAAATGTGAGGTTAAGGGAGTTTGGGGGGCTCTTGAGAACATTATGATTTCTATGATCTACACATGTATATTTTAAGATGTTCTGAACGCCAAAAAAATGAGAAAACAATAGCTTGAAAACCCTGTCAGTGGGCAGATATGACTGATGAAGTTTTTTCCATGTTTATCAGTGAAGAAAGTAAACATATTTTTAACTGATATTTATATGTTTTATGAATAATTTTTGTAGACATACTGAAGGCTAACAGGAAAGCTAGGTAACTAAGTTTCCATCCATCCATCCATCCATCTTCTTCCGCTTTATCCAGGGCCGGGTCGCGGGGGCAGCAGTCTAAGCAGAGATGCCCAGACTTCCCTCTCCCTAGACACTTCCTCTAGCTCTTCCGGGGGTACACCGAGATGTTCCCAGGCCAGCCGGAAGACATAGTCCCTCCAGCGTGTCCTTGGTCTTCCCCGGGGCCTCCTCCCGGTTGGACATGCCCGAAACACCTTCCCGGGAAGGCGTTCAGGAGGCATCCGGAACAGATGCCTGAGCCACCTCAGCTGACCCCTCTCGATGTGGAGGAGCAGCGGCTCTACTCCGAGTTCCTCCCGAGTGACTGAGCTCCTCACCCTATCTCTAAGGGAGCGCCCAGCCACCCTGCGGAGAAAGCTCATTTCGGCTGCCTGTATCCGGGATCTTGTCCTTTCGGTCATGACCCAAAGCTCATGACCATAGGTGAGAGTCGGAACGTAGATTGACTGGTAAATCGAGAGCTTTGCCTTGCAGCTCAGCTCCTTCTTCACCACGACAGACCGGTACATCGACCGCATTACTGCAGAAGCTGCACCGATCCGTCTGTCAATCTCCCGTTCCATCCTCCCCTCACTCGTGAACAAGACCCCTAGATACTTGAACTCCTCCAATGGAGGCAGGAACTCTCCACCAACCTGAAGTGGGCAAACCACCCTTTTCCGACTGAGGACCATGGCCTCGGATTTGTAGGTGCTGATCCTCATCCCAGCCACTTCACACTCGGCTGCAAACCGTCCCAGTGCATGCTGAAGGTCCTGGTTAGAAGGGGCCAACATGACAACGTCATCCGCAAAGAGCAGAGACGAAACCGCGTGGTCCTCAACCCTGACACCCTCCGGCCCCTGGCTGCGCCTAGAAATTCTGTCCATAAAAATTATGAACAGAACCGGTGACAAAGGGCAGCCCTGCCGGAGTCCAACATGCACCGGGAACAAGTCTGACTTATTGCTGGCAATGCGGACCAAACTCCTGCTTCGGTCGTACAGGGACCGGGACAGGGACCCATACTCCCCGAGTACCCTCCACAGGATGCCGCGAGGGACACAGTCGAATGCCTTCTCCAAATCCACAAAACACATGTGGACTGGTTGGGCAAACTCCCATGAACTCTCCAGCACCCTGTAGAGGGTATAGAGCTGGTCCAGTGTACCACGGCCCGGATGAAAACCAGACTGTTCCTCCTGAATCTGAGGTTCTACTATCGGCCGTATTCTCCTCTCCAGTACCCTGGCATAGACTTTCCCGGGGAGGCTGAGAAGTGTGATCCTCCTATAGTTGGAACACACTCTCCGGTCCCCCTTTTTAAAAAGAGGGACCATCACCCCGGTCTGCCATCCCAGAGGCACTGTCCCCGACCGCCACGCGATGCTGCAGAGGCGTGTCAGCCAAGACAGCCCCACAACATCCAGAGACTTGAGGTACTCAGGGCGGATCTCATCCACCCCCGGTGCCTTGCCACCGAGGAGTTTCTTGACCACCTCTGTGACTTCAGCTTGCGTGATGGACGAGTCCTCCTCTGAGCCCCCAGCCTCTGCTTTCTCAATGGAAGACGTGATGGCGGGATTGAGGAGATCCTCGAAGTATTCCTTCCACCGTCCGACGACATCCCCAGTTGAGGTCAACAGCCGCCCATCGCCACTGTAAACAGCATTGGTAGGGCACTGCTTCCCCCTCCTGAGGTGCCGGACGGTTTGCCAGAATCTCTTCGAGGCCAGCCGATAGTCCTTTTCCATGGCCCCACCGAACTCCTCCCAGGCCCAAGTTTTTGCCTCCACAACCACCCGGGCTGCAGTCCGCTTAGCCTGCCGGTACGTGTCAGCTGCCTCAGGAGTCCCACAAGCCAACCAGGCCCGATAGGACTCCTTCTTCAGCTTGACGGCATCCCTTACTTCCGGTGTCCACCACCGGGTTCGGGGATTGCCGCCTCGACATGCACCGGAGACCTTACGGCCACAGCTCCGAGCGGCCGCTTTGACAATGGAGGTGGAGAACATGGTCCATTCGGACTCAATATCTCCAGCCTCCCTCGGAATCCGGTCGAAGTTCTGCCGGAGTTGAAGATCTCTCTGACAGGAGACTCGGCCAAACGTTCCCAGCAGACCCTTACAGTACGCTTGGGTCTACCGAGTCTGTCCAGCTTCCTCCCCCGCCATCGGATCCAACTCACCACCAGGTTTTGATCAGTTGACAGCTCCGCCCCTCTCTTCACCCGAGTGTCCAAGACATACGGCTGCAGGTCAGATGAAACGACCACAAAGTCGATCATTGACCTACGACCTAGAGTGTCCTGGTGCCATGTGCACTGATGGACACTCTTATGCCTGAACATGGTGTTTGTTATGGACAAACCGTAACTAGCACAGAAGTCCAATAACGGAACACCACTCGGGTTCAGATCAGGGGGGCCGTTCCTCCCAATCACGCCCCTCCAGGTGTCACTGTCATTGCACACGTGGGCGTTGAAGTCCCCCAGTAGAACGACGGAGTCCCCAGTCGGAGCACTTTCCAGCACCCCTCCCAGGGACAAGAAGGCCGGGTACTCTGCACTGCCGTTCGGCCTGTAGGCACAAAGAACAGTGAGAGACCTATCCCTGAGCCGAAGCCGCAGGGAAACGACCCTTTCGTTCACCGGGGTAAACTCCAACATATGGCGGCAGAGCTGGGGGGCTATAAGCAAACCCACACCAGCCCGCCGCCTCTCACCATGGGCAACTCCGGAGTGGTGAAGAGTCCATCCTCTCTCGAGGAGTGTGGGTCCAGAGCCCAAGCCGTGCGTAGAGGTGATTCCGACTATCTCTAGTCGGAACCTCTCAACCTCATGCACAATCTCGGGCTCCTTCCCCGCCAGTGAGGTGACAGTGAGGTGCCCCGAAAAAGGGCCTAGTGTTACACAGCAAATCCTCCAGTATTAAATTAACTCTCCTCAGAGTTTCTTTGAGTCCATACTCAAGGGTGTTGAGAAACCCAGCAGTATTTACAGTGAGGAAAATAAGTATTTGAGCACCCTGCTATTTTGCAAGTTCTCCCACTTAGAAATCGTGGAGGGGTCTGAAATTGTCATCGTGGGTGCATGTCCACTGTGAGAGACATAATCTAAATTAAAAAAAATCCAGAAATCACAATGTATGATTTTTTAACTATGTATTTGTATGATACAGCTGCAAATAAGTATTTGAACACCTGAGTAAATCAATGTTAATATTTGGTACAGTAGCCTTTGTTTGCAATTCCAGAGGTCAAAGGTTTCCTGTAGTTTTTCAGCAGGTTTACACTGCAGGAGGGATTTTGGCCCACTCCTCCACACAGATCTTCTCTAGATCAGTCAGGTTTCTGGCCTGAGTTTGAGCTCCTCCAAAGATTCTCTATTGGGTTTAGGTCTGGAGACTGGCTAGGCCACGCCAGAACCTTGATATGCTTCTTACAGAGCCACTCCTTGGTTATCCTGGCTGCGTGCTTCGGGTCATTGTCATGTTGGAAGACCCAGCCTCGACCCATCTTCAATGCTCTAAATGAGGGAAGGAGGTTGTTCCCCAAAATCTCGCAATACATGGCCCCGGTCATCCTCTCCTTAATACAGTCCCTGTCCCATGTGCAGAACCCCCCCAAACCATGATGCTACCACCCTCATGCTTCACAGTAGGGATGGTGTTCTTGGGATGGTACTCATCATTCTTCTTTCTCCAAACACGTTTAGTGGAATTATGACCAAAAAGTTCTATTTTGGTCTCATCTGACCACATGATCTCTCCCATGACTCCTCTGGATCATCCAAATGGTCATTGGCAAACTAAAGACGGGCCTGGACATGTGCTGGTTTAAGCAGGGGAACCTTCCGTGCCATGCATGATTTCAAACCATGACGTCTTAGTGTATTACCAACAGTAATCTTGGAAACGGTGGTCCCAGCTCTTTTCAGGTCATTGACCAGCTCCTCCCGTGTAGTTCTGGGCTGATTTCTCACCTTTCTTAGGATCATTGAGACCCCACGAGGTGAGATCTTGCATGGAGCCCCAGTCCGAGGGAGATTGACAGTCATGTTTAGCTTCTTCCATTTTCTAATTATTGCTCCAACAGTGGACCTTTTTTCACCAAGCTGCTTGGCAATTTCACCGTAGCCCTTTCCAGCCTTGTGGAGGTGTACAATTTTCTCTCTAGTGTCTTTGGACAGCTCTTTGGTCTTGGCCATGTTAGTAGTTGGTTTCTTACTGATTGTATGGGGTGGACAGGTGTCTTTATGCAGCTAACGACCTCAAACAGGTGCATCTAATTTAGGATAATAAATGGAGTGGAGGTGGACATTTTAAAGGCAGACTAACAGGTCTTTGAGGGTCAGAATTCTAGCTGATAGACAGGTGTTCAAATACTTATTTGCAGCTGTATCATACAAATAAATAGTTAAAAAATCATACATTGTGATTTCTGGATATGTTTTTTTAGATTATGTCTCTCACAGTGGACATGCGCCTACGATGACAATTTCAGACCCCTCCATGATTTCTAAGTGGGAGAACTTGCAAAATAGTAGGGTGTTCAAATACTTATTTTCCTCACTATGCTATTATTTTACCTCTTATCAGATGAACGTGATCACCTCTGAGCTCAGCCATAACTTCCGCTAAGTGAGGTCAAAATACAAGCGTGATCATAGATAAAATAATAGCATAAATACTGCTGGGTTTCTCGCAGAAACTGATGCTTTGGCTAGATAAGACTCTTATTCATCATCTGGTGTCGTTTAAAGCCCTTTGAGGCTGCACTGAAACTGTCATTTGGACCTTGAACTGTTTGGAGCCCATTGAAGTCCATTATATAGAGAAAAATCCTGGAATGTTTTCATAAAAAACTTAATTTATTTTCGACTTTAGAAAGAAAGACATGGACATCTTGGATGACATGGAGGTGAGTAAATGATCAGCAAAAGTTTATTTAAAAGTCAACTAATCCTTGAAGTAATTGATTGAGCATTGGGGATGAACACCTGCTGCAGAATCACTGAAGGAAAGAGTCCCCATTATGGTCACCATTATGGTAATTAGTGTTTGCTTTAGTTGGGCTCTTGACCCTTCGCTTTAAAAAAAAAAAAATCTGGCTGCTTTATCGGTGTGTTTCTAAAAGCCAAGTCACACTGCACAGGCAAACACCAACAAATAAGTTGGCCGTTGGATTTGTTAACACTGCCCCAACAAACGTGGACAAACTCGAGCACCCACAGAAAAAACACAGGATATTCTGATCACAAACACTGATTGAATGATGTTCAGTCGGGTGAAAACACACTAGGTGTTTCTCAATGTCAAGGAAGGATTCTCGGAAGCCAGAATTCTGAGGATGCTACGTCATCGACAGCCGTCGACGGGCTGTTCCAATGTCGAGGATCCTCGGAGTTTCAACCAAGGTCTGAGTCCTTCGTTCGAAAAATATGCCAGGAAAGGATGCATACGAGTAGACTTCGCGCTCTTAGCGTTCTAAAAACACCTACAATCCTATGCGCGCAGCTTTGCTATCTTGTTCAAAAAATACAAAATATCGGACGTTGGCGGAGTCGGAGCGTTAATGGGGCAATATGCTTTCAAGTGTAAGTATTTACGTTACCAAACATTTGTTATAACCGTAGTAAATATAAGTGAAGTTTAACTTTTAAATGCCAGTACAAATTACAACCGTATTGATATTATACAAATTACGTTATTGATGGCTAACGGACCTTTTCACTGACGTAATGAGGCTGACGTGCACTTGCTAGCCTGTTCCATTTACGTGTTCTCCGAATGCTTAAGAGGAGCCTCGTCTAGACTCTGAAGGAAGTGACTTGGAAGGACCAGTCCTACAGAGGAAGGATCCTTGACATTGAGAAACACCTACTGATCCAATGCCAACAAACACTGACATGTTTGTTCATGCCGCAATGCATGCTATGAGCCATGGATGAGTTTAGATTGGAGCACCCAAAATGCACTGCCAAAAGCTTTTCAATGGTCACCGTTGTTGAGATTCATACGCTGATTCTTGATGTCTGTGTGTATCTGAACAGTAGAGTAGTTCAACATTTTTTGATCAGAACAACTTTTAAAGGTGCAGTGTGTAGTATTTATGAGGGTCTATTGACAGAAATGCAATATAATATACATAACTACGTTTTCAGTGGTGTAAAAAGACCTTACATAATGTACCATTATGTTTAATTACCTTACGCCATTTTGTGCCACCATGTTTACATCTCTACAGAGCACTAGTTACTCTCTGCTGTCTCTGACAACGACATGTTTGTCCTGTGTCGGCCACCGTAGCTTCTCTATGTGCTTCGAAAGGGAGGGGTGAGCGGTGGGGGATGCAATTCACAACTTCACCACTAGACGCCGCTAATATTTACACACTGCACCTTTAAGAATCCGTCTGATTATGTTGGTAATTCCAGATCTTATGCTGTAGAACCACAGCGCTGCTGTAATCAATAAAGTAAATCTAATTCAGTGATTATGCTCTAAATGAGTGATATAGATCATGGGGATTATGTAAGGACATATCTGGACACTGTTAACATAGGGCTTCCTTTTGGCACAGTACAGTTTTAACTGGCATTTGTGGATGTAACTATGTATTGTGGTACTTGACAAAGGTTTGCCAAAGTAGTCCTGAGCCCATGTGGTGATGTTGCTTATAGATGAATGACGATTCTTGATGCAGTGCCGCCTGAGGGATCGGAGATCACGGTTGTTCAGCTTAGGCTTGCGCCCTTGTCCTTTACGCACTGAAATTCCTCCAGATTCCTTGAATCTTTTAATTATGTTATGCACTGTTGAATGTGAAATATCCAAATCTCTTCCTATCTTTCTTTGAGGAACATTGTTTTTAAACATTTCAATAATTTTCTCACATATTTCTCACATATGAAATACAAGTCAAAGTAAATTTAGAAATCATTTCTTTTTTTTTTTTTTTGGGTTTTCCATACTGTCCCAACTTTTTCTGATTTGGGGTTGTAAGTACATGAGTACACACGTCACCAGATCCAACTGTGAGCCGGCTGAATTCCTGTGGCGTTATTTGATAGGCCCTTTAAAGACACATACTAGCACTCCTCACGCATCATTTGATCTGTTGTTGTGTGTCCATTGTTCACACGCCCTGTTGTCTTCCCCCAGGCTCAAAGCGAGGCTGTGTGGCCCTCCACATGGACATGAAGAACATGAGAGAGTATATGGGCTGGCTGTACTACCAGTACCTGCTCATCACGGGCATCTATGTGCTGGAGCCGTGGGAAAAGTCTGTCTTCAACACCGTCCTCTTTACTATGGTGGCCATGGTGGTTTACACCTCCTATGTGTTTGTGCCCATTCACGTGCGGCTGGCGCTGGAGTTCTTCTCTGAGCTGGCCCGAGGGCATCTAGAGAGCACGGTGGCCCTCATGAACTGAGGATGAAGGAAACACCTTTCTGTTGAGCTGCTGTGTCACTCTTACTTCTCTACTCAGGAACAAGCCAGCCAGATTCAGCCATGCTCAACCTCTAAGTCTCCCATGTGTGCCTGGATTCCTGCCCCGTCATGGGAATTATGTATGCAAACGTTCTGGATTATGATTGCCAATGCTGAGCGTGATATCACATACGGAGGCTTCGGCCTGTTGCATCCTCATCATCACTGGTTGATAATAAGGAAATCATCTTTTTGAATATATATTGGGAGTCCCTGATCGGACTGATATGTTTATTTGCCCCTGTGCAAAAATAACACAAACATTTATTATTATATATTCTGAAAGTTTTGTAATCACCTATGCAATGTGACTGCTCTTTAAATGCGGCCGTTTGTACACTCTTGTGTTGATCGTTGTTCTGGTGGCGGTGGGATTGTCTTCTGCAGTCTAGGGCTGAGGAACCGCATTCACACACTTACAGGCACTTGAACATTGGCTTATTATTTGGTTAATGGGTTACACTTCATATTAGGTGTGTTTAGCTATCAGGTACTTATGTAAATTATTGTTCGGTACAATGTGCTTATATGTTGCGTTGTTAAACACTTGAGCTGCTATTGAGGTGGAGACGGGTAAGGTTAGGACTGGTACAACAGTGTAATTATAGATATTACATTATTCACGTCTGTAATTATGGTTGCACTTTATTTTACTTACAGTGTACTTACCTAAGAAAGTGTAAGGTCACTACATTGGGTTACACTTTATTTTAAGGTGTCATTATTACTGAGTAATAAGAATGAGCTACATGTAGTTACTACTTTGATTAAGTTATTACCCAGCTATTGCAATTACTATAATGAGTACATAAGACAGGGCTGTGAAATAAAGTGCCACCGTAATTATATGCAGGTATTTTCAAAAATAAGTGTGATGTAAAACATGCATGTACACAATAAGGGCATTGTATCAAATGATTATTTAGTACTTAGTGAAAGACACTTAATATAATGTTTTCAGCTACACATAAGAATGTCTCTCGGCTCTGTTGAACACATTTTACCCACAATCTAGCACAGAAAAAGCATATTTTGGCTATTTAATTTTTACTTAATTTGTGTCTTATTATTTTGATACCACACACTAGTTACCTTTAAGTCTCATTTTTGTATTTTTAGCGCATGTGTGAATGTGATGAACATTATGACTATTAATGATACAGTGGACACTTTTTATATCAGTATGTATTTTTCAGGAATAAACAAATTTCACAAAATATCTGTCCCGTTTCCTGTAACACTTTTAGGATGTAAAACCTCCTTTTTTCTCAGAGGATATTTTGAAAAGACTTGTAAGCTGATTTCAGCTCAAACAGGGCATTTGTTTCTATATATTTAAAATAGTAACTCAACTTTACTGAACCCTCATGCACTGGTGGATGTCTGGTTACACTCATTACGGTCCGGGTCAAATTGACCCTAACTGGATTTAATACATTGGATTCCCCAAAAATTACACTATGAAAAAAACCACATTTTTATTTCTACGTTGCAGGGCTGCCAATCGATTACAACAATGATCATGTTCTCTGTTATTATCTTGAGCCTGCTGAAATTCTTTCCAACCGTGCATTCTGAATATTAAATAAATATATTATCCAGTCCAGTGCTCGTCTTCCCATAACTGTGTTTATCTCTTACTGATCATATTTCATATATTTGACTGATAAAAAGGATTGCTTGTGTGCGCTGGTGCTTTTATTTCAGTCTTTTAAAATAGTTGAATGAAGGAATGCTCGTGCCTGGAATAAATAACAACAATGTTAAATATGAATTCATCTTAAACAGTAACGCAGACAGTAGAGAACAACAGTCAACTAGGCCTACTTTAAATATTAATTATGCATTTTGGGCATAAACATAAAAATTACATACAGTGAAATTATTGACAGTGAAAAATGGCAGAATAGTGATTAAAATGTTTCTTTAAATAAAAGTTGGTATATAATCAGGACACTTCAGCATCGCGGTGACTAGTTCAGACGAGCTCTGACGTCCTGTGCGGAAATAATGCCTTATGTTTAGTAATGAAACAAGTCTTTATGAGTGAGTCATTGAATCATTCATTCAAGAGATTCATTCAAAAACACTGATTCATCCAGTAATGAAACAAGTGAAGTCTTTATGAGTGAGTCATTGAATCATTCACTCAAGAGATTCACTCAAAAACACTGATTCATCCAGCAATGAAACAAGTGAAGTCTTTATGAGTGAGTCATTGTATCATTCATTCAAGAGATTTGTTCAAAAACACTGATTCATCCAGTAATGAAACAAGTGAAGTCTTTATGAGTGAGTCATTGAATCATTCATTCAAGAGATTCATTCAAAAACACTGATTCATCCAGTAATGAAACAAGTGAAGTCTTTATGAGTGAGTCATTGAATCATTCACTCAAGAGATTCACTCAAAAACACTGATTCATCCAGTAATGAAACAAGTGAGTCTTTATGAGTGAGTCATTGAATCATTCGCTCAAGAGATTCATTCAAAAACACTGATTCATCCAGCAATGAAACAAGTGGTCTTTATGAGTGAGTCATTGTATCATTCATTCAAGAGATTTGTTCAAAAACACTGATTCATCCAGTAATGAAACAAGTGAAGTCTTTATGAGGGAGTCATTGAATCATTCACTCAAGAGATTCATTCAAAAACACTGATTCATCCAGTAATGAAACAAGTGAAGTCTTTATGAGTGAGTCATTGAATCATTCGCTCAAGAGATTCATTCAAAAACACTGATTCATCCAGTAATGACACAAGTGAAGTCTTTTTGAGTGAGTCACTGGATCATTCACTCAAGAGATTTGTTCAAAAATAAAACTTCATGTTCCGTTGAGTTTGGAAAATCCTGTACACAGTAATCATCAGAATATCTCTTCTCTTGTCTCTGAGAATGTCCGGATTTTTAAATCTTCTTGTGGACACTCATTTTAGGTGGCGTTTAGTCAACTCGATGACTCTAAAAGTTCGCTGGTCTGGAACCAGGGAACATTGCAGAGAGATGTAATGTCCTGTTTATGTTTATGTGTGAATATGTTAAAGAGAGTTGATCTGTGTCAGTCTCTCTCCAGAAGCTACTGGTAGTTTATGGACATTAAGCTTCAATCTCTCTCCAGCAATGACAGAGCTGGCCGTTTGAGCGTTCAGTTTTCAACAAAGAACAGGCTATGCCATATTCATCTGAAAAATGATGTGCAGCTGCAGTGAACGACTCTAAACAAATATAAAGCCAAACACACCCAAACACTCATGCTGTAATATACCTGCTGAAATGAAACGACAATGAGACATGCCCTGAACTCTCACTCTGAAAGTCTATTCATCTGGCCGACCCATTCATCCCCCCCACCCTGTGTCCGTCATCAGTGTTGACTCAAGGCAAACCTCTGAAGGAATGCGTTTAATGAGTAAAACACTGACCACAGTAACACAAAGGTGCTTTAAGGCCAGCAGGTGTGTAATACGTTATTTTCAACCTGCATTCATACATTCATCCATCTATCCAGATGTTAAAACATTTGACAATAAAATGTAGATGCAAAGCTTCAGGCTGGTCAACTGGGGATAGCTCTCCATCACATGTTCTCAATGTAATGACCCTTTAAAAGCCATCAAACAAAGGTGTAGCCTAAGATAAACCACGGCATTCGTGAGCTCCTGCAGTGGAGGAATCTGAATATATGTAGAGAGTGGCGTTATCACAGCACGATATATACATCGCTGAGAAATCAGCTAAGTTTCAAATCTTGTACAACTTCAAGATCGAACCGATGCCAGATTGTTTGCTCATGGCATCTGAGGAGTACATCTATGTTCCCCTAGATTTCCAGATTCAATCATAGGCTCTGGCCTAGATAGGGCTGGGTAAAAAATATAGATTTCCTCAATTTTAATGAACTGATATGGATTCTCCAATCCCAGGAATCGATGAGTCTATCTATCATGTGTTCGTTCAGTTGAGGAATGAGTGGAACATTGTAGCCTTCCATCCAATAAATCACAGTAATCTTTGAGCTTTATTACTATTGATAGGAGTCAGATTTCTAATTATGTCAATTTTATTACGAAATCCAATAGAGTTTTGGTGTGACAGATCAGCTCAGCTCAACAGAAGCACATGAACTGATCTTCTGCTTTAACACCAGTTACAGTGAAATAAACATAACCGAGCATCTGAAGGTGTGTTAAAGGGTTTCAGTCAATCTCATGTCAATCTGGAGTACCTATAGAGTAGTATTGCATCCTTCATATCTCCGAAAAACGTTAGTTTTATTCTATTTATAGAAGAAAGATGAGCTGTACAGAGTCTTTCAGAATAAAGCAGAGCAGCTGGAGTTGTATCGTGTGGGCGGTGTTGGGTATCAGATGTTAAATACCCAGAGTTCGTCAGAATTGTAAAAACTTGGTGGTGTGTCTGATTAAAACACTGGGAAAGATCTAGTCCTTGCAGTCTTTAATTTATTGAGTTCCGGATGCTTAAGTCTTGCATTCTTTGAACAACCCAAAAGCACATGGAGATACCAGGGGCAAATTCTCATGACAGATGTTAATAAAAGGACAGGATTATCAGGATGGGATGAACAGGATGGTCTTTAGTCATTAACGCATCCTAAGGAAAGGACTCAAAGGACATGGTTGGGTGTCCTTTCACACACCCACACCTCACTAATGCAAAAGAACAAAGGAAGGAAGTGAGGCCTATTTATAGACCTTGATCAGGGGATTATGGGTAATGTAGTACATCACATGGTAATGCAAGTTGCCAGGATTTATGGAAAACGTAGTACAAAGAAAAATAAAGGGAAAAAAGGAAACAAATGGGTCAATTTACAACATGCGGAGCTAAAGAATCGCGATTGCGTTGAGAGCGTCTGAAAGCTCTGACATCCTTAAACCTGGAGAAAATAAACGTTATCCTAAATAAACCATGGAGATCAATCAGATTTAGCCACACACATATGATCCAGAATCAGATCTAGAGGCTGAAATTGAACTGGAGAATCAGCCATGACTACAGCAGGACGTCTCTATGGTGTGTGTACTGGAACTGGAACTTATATACTTGCTTGGCGGCTTGTCATTCTCACGAGTTTTACAAAAATGTTATGTGTTTACTCATGGTTTATGAGGACATAATTTGGTTTTTAATTTTGGTTCATAATTTGCAAAGGGAACGGCTTTGCAATTTGCAAAGGGAACGGCTTTGTTTGAATGAACGAGTCGATTGCTTACAACCCAAAGACATTTGAAGCAGTTTTACTCACCGTCTGCTTCCAACATACAACCGTGAACCTTAATCGCTGGGACCGCTCCATCTTTCAGCGTTAGACCAGCTACAAATCCGGCGTCAAACTGGGCCTTGCTTATAAAACATTGTCGCCGAAATTCAGGGAACAAACAAACTCTTGCACAACTCCTGCTCCAGAAAAACAAACTCCACCCACTGTCCCATTAACGCTGGGTTCTGTGGGAAGCTGAGCAGGGTTGTCTTGCCCTGACAACCAAAATTACACATCTTTGGTGACATTCCGCCCCATTTGACGTCACACAGACCCATACTCGAAAAAAACTTCCAGAAACTTATGAGAAACCGGAAGGAGTATTTTTGGCACAGAAATACTTCATCAAACATTCAACTTTTTTTTTAAACATTGTCCATGTTTAGGATGGGAATCCACGTCTTTAACAGAGTAAAAAGCTCAGTATGCATGAAACAGCATTTCACCCCCCCTTTAAAGACACACATGACCAACATCTGTATCACGTCACACTCACTCAATCAGTGTTTCAACTGCAGACAGACGTCACATTTACCTCAGAAAAACCATATCCAGTGTCCATGAACTCATCAGACAGATAGAAAAATAACTCTAGAGGAGCATTCTGATTAATATACGCACCATATTACATATTCATTATATGTTAATGGCCTTCAATATTTAATATAAATCCATCAAGTTTTTATGACTGCCACCGTTTAAATGTTTATATTAAACAAAAAAAATTGGAGTATAAATATAATTTTGTTACTGTAAAGTTAATATTATAACTGTATTATTATAAAACCCATCATTGAGTGTAATTGAAGTGTTTGCATAGAAATCAGTTAATTTTCACCTTCAATATTAAATCAACGGACTCCCATAGTTTACAGTATTAGTTCAGTTTTCCTTCAGAACATGTGACATGTGTTACCTGATATATATCCACAATAATCCATATCGAATCTAATGGTGAGATCTGTGTCAATACCCAGCTCTAGAGCACATACACACATGCCCACTCTGCAAAAACTGAGCTTTAAATCTCTCGACAAATTAAAAGACGTAAATGACATTCAAAATTAAAGATATGGATTGTCCTGAATCATGTCAGCTGGAGATCAGGATTGATGAAGTGCTTCTGACCACACAACTCTGCCACGCTGTGTGTGTGTGTGTGTGTGAGATGTGTGTTGGAACTGGTTTCAGCAAACACAGATTGTTGAATTATGCTGACAATGATGGAACTTGTGACCATAACAAAGCTTTTGGGAAACACACCCCCGGTTAATAAAAACCCATCCGTCACACGAGGACACGCTTCACTGATGATATGCCGGCTGGTGAGCAAACACACCTCACTGTCACACACACCCCATTACAAACACATGTGTCCGTTCCCTGAATGACCCAAAGGGCATTTAGAGAACAAAATGAGCAATTTACTCAAAAGGAAAATGTATTGAATTAAATATGACTAATTATGAATATTTATATTGGCTGCAAGAAGTAATGGTAGCAGAATCATCTGTTCTATCAGTGTTAGTGACCGTCTGTAAGCTGTGAACACACACTAATGCAGGACATGTGTTTCACTTATGTTTTTTTGTTTCAGTATGTATTTATGAATCATTATTAATGTCGTTACTGAATGCTTCTGAATGTTATTTATATATATAAGCACTTATGTTTTTCATGATTAAGTATTTAATGGGAACTTATTCGAACTTACTGAGGCAAAAGAAGTTTTAATAATGAAGGCTAAAGTAAAATTCCCAGCATCAGCTGCTGTCAAACGGCACATTAAGCTTTACTTCACGGAGAGCTTACGACCGACTGGCCTGAAGAACAAACGGTGAATAAAGTACACACTTAGATCTGGTCAAGTCAGGAACGACAGGTGCAGCCCTACCCAGAATCCCATCCCTCTATCACCACTCCTTCCATTGTTAGAGCTTTGACACATCTGGGTTTATAAGGTTATGCGAAGTGCCAAGGATCTACTTTTACATTGCAGCTTTGTGTGAAGCATAACCAGAGCTTCATTAGTAAATTCCACAGTCCTGGAACAACAGGAGAGGACGGATCCGGCGAGTAGGGGAGTAGGGGAAGGGGACGGGAACATGGCCTATGGATGGGCAATCTCAGTCGGGTCTCCATCCAACTATTAGAGAATGTGTGTAAGAAATCCTGTAAGGAAACGGTTGACGTGCTAAATAAACTCTCAGAATTATAGTCATTTAATGCGCTAGATTATCTTTATCTACATGCAAACCGAAGCATTGAGAACTGTGTAAGTGTACAAACAGTTTAATAAGAAGATACTTTATAAAGACAGAATATTAGGCGTATACAGACAGGAGCCATCTTGGAAAACAATCTTGACGAATCGAGCCGCGAACGCTGTGCCAAGTGAGCTGGTCGATAGGAGTTAAGTTCAGCTAGGAAGTAGGAAGGCGTAGGGCTTCTAAAGAATCATTTTTAGTATATTAAGTACCAAATTAGTGCTTGCAAATAGAGCTCGGTATGGAATAGCAGGTTTTTTCTGTTCCACAGCGTAAAGGAAGGACATTAGTTTTGAAATCACAGCGTTTTCTCTGATTTCTCAATCACCGCTCACAGCCACTGGGTTCAACTCTTTTATTGACTCCACCAGCTTTACTAGGAAACACAGTGGCCACAGTAAAGCCCTTCCCTCCAGACGTCTGGAGCTCATGAATCCGTCATCATGTCGGCCCCCTCTCCACCGGTGGCGTCACTCAGGCTCAGATCCTCCATCATCTCGGCCAGAGAGATCCTGGGAGCGCCATCATCATCTGTGTCACTTTCCACAGGGATCTTTGAGGCGTCTGTACAGGGAACAGGACTGATGTGAGAACAGCCAGCGCATGAACACGAGACACACACACACACACACGCACACACGCACACACACACACACACGCACACACACACGCTTCATCACCTCTGAAGATGTTGACGTTCTTCCTCAGAAGCTCGTCTTCCTCCAGGTCCTCCAGGAACTCATTGTATTGCCTGTGGGAAACAATCATCATCATCATCATCAGTTCACTGGGAAAGAATAAAGATTGACTTCCATTCTCAAACACCATCATTTCAACACCACAGGAAAACTCGTTTGCTACTGAACGGACAGAATAAAAGGTTGAATTACAACAGTACTAAAGGCTAATATTAAACGCTTTAAGGCCAGTTTAATTATTAGATGAAAAACAAAGCACTTCCTGATAGTCAGTATGGTAAACACAACAGCCAGGGATTTTCTCTAATTCTCGTCAACGCTAGTTTAATTTTCAGGCAACACTTTGGTCATATTTCAGGCATTATCTAACAACTGAGCAGGTTTATATGTACGCTCCTACACTGATGTTTGTGCTGTTATATGATGCAGTGAGTTTAGACAGAAGGAGTGAGTTTCATTTGTTGATGGATCGTTGTTGTTAATCTAGTGAATGATTTAATGCACAAGCGCAGCAGAGGAAGTGCTCGACACACAGGAAGGACAATAACTGTGCTGGGGTTCACATGAACGTGTCTCTGGAGGAGAGCGACTGATGGCGTTCTCTGTTCCTCTTCCCTCCACACACAGCTGTGTTTATAAGCTGGAGGAACACGTCAGCCCATCAGCGCCCCCTGCTGTCTCATCAATCTGCACTGGTGTGTGTGTGTGTGTGTGTGTGTGTCTTATAGTGGTTTCAGACGGAGACGGATTCTTTATCCTTAATGCTTTATTTCTTTTACTCATTGATAAAAACAGCATAAAGCCTTCAAATGCTGACATGTGGTCCATTTTCTGAAATTGAGACTTATTCATCATCTGAAATCTTCCATTGATGAGTGGTGTGTTAGGACAATATTTGTCTGAGGTACAACTATAACAGAAGATCTGGAATCTGAGGCTGCAAAAACATCTAAATATTGAGAAAATCTCCTTTAAAGTTGTCCAGATAAAGTCCTTAATGCATATTACTACTAATAACACATTTATGATATATTTATGGTTGTAAACTTACAAAATCTCTTCATGGAGCATTATCTTAATATCCTAATGATTTTTGGCATAAATGAAGAATTGATAATTGAGCCACACAATGGGGCTGTTGGCTATTGCCACAGATAAACCTGTGAGACGCACGACTGCTGTTGAGGTCATAATAACTTTTTTTTTTTTATAGTTTCAACAGATTTTAGCTGTGGTACCAAAATTTGTACCAAGAACCGTACAATTTTACTGGCATTGATACCGACTACTAGAACGTTGGTGGCATGACATCCAGGGCAGGACTGAGGGGTCAGGGGTCAGGGCCCCGGGGCTTGAGTTTGTGTTTTGGGCCCTACAAACATCATTATGATGCCATGAGGTTCAATTAATATGCAACATGACTAGCCTAGTTAAAGTTAAGAGGTAAAAATTACATTTTAAACGTGTCATATCAGTGTTAAATTAAATCAACAAATCTGCTGTTTGTTCCGTTTCCACAGAAGACTCTGTGTGTGTGTGTGTGTGTGTGTGTGTGTGTGTGTGTGTGTGTGTGTGCGTGTGTACGTGTGTGTACGTGTGTGTGCGTGTGTGTGTGTGTGTGACTGAGAAGCTATTGAACTGATGTATAAGTGTGATCGTGCAGATGTTCAGAAAAACTGCACTCTTGCTTGTGATAACTTATGTCAGAGGCTCATGTTATTAATATATAAAACGGGAACTCACTAGGCCTAAATGTGTTTTTATTATAATTTTGATGATATTTCTGCCTATAGTGATGCCAGAGAGACGGGAGAGAGCGCTCAGCTCTTCAGATCGCATCCTTTAGTGGAAAATTATCAGAAATAATCATTCTCAGTAAAGCAATGAGACGTAGATCTTTCTAAATGTGATCGTTCAAGCCTTAACTAATCTCTTTACAGTAGCCATGTGATCAGTGATCTACACAAAGACACATGTCAGTTAAAGGGATAGTTCCCCAAAAATGTACATGCTGTCATTAGTTCCTCTCCCTCATGTCAAACCCATCAGACCTTCATTCATCTTCAGACACAATGAAGATATTTCTGATGAAATCTGAGAACTGACCCTCCATAGTCATTTAATTAACACTTTCAAGGTCCAGAAAGGAAAAAGACATTGTTAAAATAGAAAAATACAGTTTATGTTGGCCAGCGTGGGAGACTGACACAGGCTAGAAGGAAATGGTTGAATAAAGTCATTATTTGTGTTTGCGCACTGAAGTATTCTCATGGCTTCCTAACATTAAGGTTGTAGACACTCATTAGACACGGTTGCCTTGTCCCGTGCCTGAGCGCGATTGTCAATAAGGTGAGAACCAGGACCGTAATAAACCTAAATATGCTGGATTACACTCGAGAAGTGCATCCAAGTAGTAATAGTTTGGTGTTTGCAGGGTTCTTGCAGGTTTCAGAAAGTCAAATTTAAGACCTTTTTAAGACATTTTAAGACATTTTAAGACCATAAAGATTGAAATTTAAGACCTATACGACGCACTACCAAAATTATTTAAATCAAAGAAATAATAAAAAAAGCAATGACATTAGTAACCCTCCACAGCCAACAACGTGCCAAATGCCCAAAACCTTAGGCCCAAAATGAAAATAGGCTAAAAAACAAACTTGCCCTCAAATAGAATAGATTACAAAACAGCATATTAATATCCTAATACAGATTGAACAGGGGATGCACTAGGGAGATAGGATAAACTAGGGATGCTCGATTTGGGGAAGATATCTAATTGCGATTATTCTGGTTAAAATGCAATTTTTTTTTACAAATGAAAAGTGTATGCATATAACATTTTATATATTAATGTTTATATATTAAAGAGACTAATAATAATGATTATATTCAATAAATACAAATATTTAACAAAATTAGAAATATTACTATTACAATAACATTTTAATTATTAAAACATTAAAAATAGAGTATTTAAGAATAAATATAACAATATAATAATAATACTAATAAAATAACATTTATATTTTACAGAAAACTTATTCTACAAAAAAAACCTGCTGGGTTACCTGTTAATATGCAGACAGCCTATGACTAAAAATCATTAGAAAGGTCTAAAGATTTATTGTAAAAAATTAAATTAAAAAATTAAGAAATTCTGTGCTTTTTATCTGTGATATAAATTTCTTAAAGTCTATGTATTTAATATGAAATATGAGCCTCTTATGCATCCACTGTGGGGGAAAAACTGTAGATTGGAGAAAAACATATGGGTTGTCATATAAATTTATTTAGAGAAGTATTATTTTTCATATTTGTTACCCAAACTTTCATTCATACTGAAGCCAGAGGGCGCCCTCGAGCAGAAACTCCACATTTCCCTCAGAGAAGTCATCCTTAGCCCTAATGTGAAGCTAGCGATGTAGGATAAACTGAAGATAGAAATGCTTTGACTGATGAAACGAAGACAATAAACACGACTGCATCAAGCTATGGTGTATTTGAGTTCTTCAAGCCTTCACTATTGTCATAATAATAAGGTATGCAGAGCTGATTGAGTGCAGACTTTATCACGGTTTAGAATAATATAAAACAATGCATGTCTGCCTCATTCTGTCCAGAAAAAATACAACGTTATTAAATGTAGACGTATTTTGCGGTATGTGTACCAACACCCTCAGAAAGAACTACAACACCCCCAACGAACGCTCTGAGGGCGGCGCAGCAAAGACTCTAGAGCTCCGCTTTGAGCTCCGCTTTCGCCATTCGATACTTTTTTGCTACAGTGTAACGTTAATAACTTTCTGCAGCCAGAATTTCTGGAAATGAACGAGGAGAACACTTTTTTTAAGACCTAACTAAATTAAATTTAAGACCTCGGGTGAAAATCTGGCCGTTTTTAAGACGTTTTAAGGCCTTAAATTAAAAAAAAATAATTTTAGACATTTTAAGACTTTTTAAGACCCCGCGGGAACCCTGCGTTTGCTGTCATAATGTCAAAATTTTTGACAGAATGTACACTTTTGGGTGAACTAACCCTTTAACTTGGTTTGATAATGGCCTGGAAGCTCGCAGTTGGAGGACTACACTTCATTTCTCGAGCACAGTTGAGCAATGCAAGCCTTCCTATACTCACGAGCGTGAACACGTGTTTGGCACATTTATGTAGTAGGGCTGGGTAAAAAAATATGGATTTCTCGATTTTAATCGATTCTCACTTTTACAAAACAATATTGATTCTTAAATCCCAAGAATCGATAAGTCTATTTTTTTTTTTTACAAAATTCAAAAACATAAATATCGTTTTGGCGCTGTGGCGTGAGATCGCTCAGCTCAGCTCAACTCAAGAGAAGCAGCAGCGGAGCAAAAATGAACGCATCTTCTCTTCCGCCTGGTGAAATAAACACGAATGAGCTTCTGAAAGTGTGTTAAAGATACAGGACAACTTATCGAAATCCATATCATGTCACACAGAATTGCTCAGTGTTTCAACCGCAGAAAGATGCAAGTAAAACGGCTTACAAGTAAACAATGTCAGTTACCTCAGAAAAACCATACCCAGTGTCCATAAACTCGTCAGTCAGCTAGAAAAATTAACTCTAGAGAGGAGCATTTAGCTAATTATATGCACCACATTACATAGGATATTCATTGTCAATGTTCTTCAATATTTAATAAATCTGGCAAGTTTTTATGAAAGTCACCCTTTAAATGTTTATATTTAAAAAAAAAACTAATTGGAGTAGAATTTTGATTATCTAATTGTAAAGTTAATATTATAACTATTATTATAAATAGTGTCATTTAAGTGTTTGTATACAAATCAGTTAATTTGTACCATCAATATTAGTAGGCTAATGTAGTATCAACTGACTCCCATAGTTTACAACATTAGTTCAGAAATTAGTTTTCCTTGAGAAAATTTTCCATGTATTATACCTGATACATATCCAAAATAATCCATATTGAATTGAAAATCGAATGCTTGTGAATCGAAATCGGATCGAATTGTGAAATTTGTGTCAATACCCAGCCCTAGTATGTAGTGTATGAGATTTAGTTTTCAGGCGCTCAAGTCACGACTTTGGGCTTTAGCTGGCCTGTTATATTCCTCGCTCACACTGGCCAGACAGTGGAGGTGTGGCTAATCATTCCAGTCTGGCATATAACCAATCAGACCAATGTAAACGGGGACCCAGTCCAGCCCAGCGGTGTGTGTGAGCGACTGACCTCTCGTCATCGGTGTCCGCCGCGTCCCTCTCGCGCTCCAGCTCCCTCAGCTTCCACACGCGGTTCCTCACTCTCCTCATGCGGTCGTAGCTCTTCTTTATCAGCACCTGCAGCACACACTCATGCTCTTCAAATCAACTCACTCAAACACCCTGCCCTAAACACCTCAAATACTCTTCAGCACACAGCGGCTTCTCTTCTGCTGCTCTCTGTGTGAATGAGGGATGCAACAATACAGTTAGTCCATGGTTCAATACACACGGTTTTCGGTTCGGTTCGGATGGCTTGTCACATCAGTTTGTTATTCTTTTCTTAGGCGTTTTTATTTTACTGAAAAGAATTGAAAAACCTTACTTAAACTTAAAACTTTACTTTTAAAATAAAAAAACCTTGTACACATTCCTAGTGTATTGTATAATATAAAATAAATATATATAAAGATTTACACTGGCAGCTCAGAGCAGTACAGCAACATTTAACTATGAAATTGAATGAATAAATGTAAAAATAAAACACTACATAGACTTCACTATAAGATATACATTGATTCTTATTAAAGCTACTGTATTAAAGTTATTCAGTCAAGAGCAATGAGTGATTTTCTCTTTGTCTTTTGTTGTTGTATTAACATTAAAAGGATAGTTTGCTCAAAAATGAAAATTCTGTCATTGAGAAATTAATATAGGTTTGGAACAACATTAGAGTGAGTAAATAATGACATTATTTCAGATGTGAACTGTCTCTTTAAGGATTGCATGTTCACTATAGGCTGCGCTGCTGTCATTGTAAGACCTGCACACATCTATTATACAGACACACACCGATTTAACTTTCACTTTAGACATAACCGACTGTGTTTATGTAAACCTTGTGTGTATTTGACAGTATTAGTGCAGTGAGAAGACTACTTAGTCCAGTAATCACGTGTTTGACAGGCGTTTAGTGCGCGCGCTCGGAAAAGCACATGTTAAACCGCGCACGCGAATGAGCCGGCAAGGCTTTAAA
The DNA here is from genome assembly GCF_949357685.1 of Gobio gobio. Lineage (NCBI taxonomy): Eukaryota > Metazoa > Chordata > Actinopteri > Cypriniformes > Gobionidae > Gobio > Gobio gobio. The sequence goes on from NC_137114.1 coordinate 3,790,227, forward strand.
ACGCACGCAAAGAATGAACTTTGGTGATTGTGAATATCTATAGTGTAGCGTGAGTATAACTCCACCACTAACGTGTGATGTGAATGCATGTTGCGTTGTTCAATGTATTGGGATGGAGGCAAATTATAGAACGTGTAGAAAAGTAATTAATTAAATGCAAAACCGAATTCACAAGCGCGTATTGAACCGTGAATGCCGTACCAAACGGTTCAATATTATATTGAGAATTGTGGCATCCCTAATGTGAATATACAGTAAAGTGTCATTTATTCCTGTGTTCAAAGCTGAATTATCATCATTACTAATCACTAATTATTCTCATATGAGGATCTGATGATCAACTCACATTTATGATTATTATCAGTGTTCACATTTCTGTGGAAGTCACTTAGGATTCTTTGATGAACGTGTAACATTATAAATGTCTTTACTGTCACTTTTGATCAGTTTAATGCGTCCATGATGAATAAAAGTGCATTTCCTTCTGACCTGTGAACAGCAGTGAATAACTAAACTGCGGTCTTACCACATCGGGAACATGGTGAGGGTTCATTTTGTTGAGGAACTCATCATTGATGTTGGCGTTGGCGAAATCAAAGCTGAGGTGTAAGAAGAAAAGCGTGTCAGAATCAGTGTTTTCATGTGTCGAGCATTAAACCAGTGAAATGAAGCATGTGACCCGACCCCAGCACCAGGTCTCCGATGTTCAGCAGGTGACCCAGGAACGTCCTGCAGTGATACTGATGAGCGGAGTCCATCTCTGACGTCTTCTGGACCCACACCTCGGCCAGAGTGTGCTGCAAACACACACACACACACACACACACACACTCTTACGATAAGCTGGATGAATAGCAGAGAGACAGCTCCTCCCTCTGATCTCCTGGACTCAGTCTTACCCTGTTGGACGTGAGGCCAGCGCCAGATCCTAACCGCTGGTCCCGGATCAGCTCCATGTCCATGATGATGAACTCTTCTAGCTGACGCGGGCTACACAGACTGCTGAACGGGTGACGCCAGTATGTGTTTCCATCCACCTCAGCGACTGAGACACAACACACACACAAATAAAGTCAGGGTCATATACACTCACCTAAAGGATTATTAGGAACACACACTAATCCTGTGTTTGACCCCCTTTCGCCTTCAGAAGTGCCTTAATTCTACGTGGCATTGATTCCACAAGGTGCTGAAAGCATTCTTTAGAAATCTTGGCCCATATTGATTGGAGAGCATCTGCAGTTGATGGAGATTTGTGGGATGCACATCCAGGGCACGAAGCTCCCGTTCCACCACATCCCAAAGATGCTCTATTGGGTTGAGATCTGGTGACTGTGGGGGCCATTTTAGTCCAGTGAACTCATTGTCATGTTCAAGAAACCAATTTGAAATGATTGGAGCTTTGTGACGGTGCATTATCCTGCTGGAAGTAGCCATCAGAGGATGGGGACATGGTGCTCATAAAGGGATGGACATGGGCAGAAACAATGCTCAGGTAGGCCGTGGCATTTAAACCATGCCCAATTGGCACTAAGGGGCCTAAAGTGTGCCAAGTAAACATCCCCCACACCATTACACCACCACCACCAGCCTGCACAGTGGGAACAAGGCATGATGGATCCATGTTCTCATTCTGTTTACGCCAAATTCTGCCTCTACCATCTGAATGTCTCAACAGAAATCCAGACTCATCAGACCAGGCAACATTTTTCCAGTCTTCAACTGTCCAATTTTGGTGAGCTGGTGCATATTGTAGCCTCTTTTTCCTATTTGTAGTGGAGATGAGTGGTACCCGGTGGGGTCTTCTGCTGTTGTAGCCCATCCGCCTCAAGGTTGTGTGTGTTGTGGCTTCACAAATGCTTTGCTGCATACCTCGGTTGTAACGAGTGGTTATTTCAGTCAAAGTTGCTCTTCTATCAGCTTGAATCAGTCGGCCCATTCTCCTCTGACCTCTAGCATCAACAAGGCATTTTCACCCACAGGACTGCCGCATACTGGATGATTTTCCCTTTTCACACCATTCTTTGTAAACTCTAGAAATGGTTGTGTGTGAAAATCCCAGTAACTGAGCAGATTGTGAAATACTCAGACCGGCCCGTCTGGCACCAACAACCATGCCACGCTCAAAATTGCTTAAATCTCCTTTCTTTCCCATTCCGACATTCAGTTTGGAGTTCAGGAGATTGTCTTGACCAGGACCACACCCCTAAATGCATTGAAGTAACTGCCATGTGATTGGTTGATTAGATAATTGCATTAATGAGAAATTGAACAGGTGTTCCTAATAATCCTTTAGGTGAGTGTATTTCCACTTCTCAAACCGGGGTCCGTGAGGTGACACGCAAACAAGAAAACACAGAGTTTTGCTTTTGCTAACATTTAAACCGAGCTTGAATCTCTATCAGGCTGAATGCCCTGAACACATGAGATCCAATCAAATGACCTCATCTCGCATTTTAATAGAACAAAATGTGTAATGATATTGGGAACTATAATTGGTATCCATTTGGCTTGTTTGTAAAACACTAACACTATTATCATTAATATCTGTCCTTGGATTTGCCCCAGATCACCCGCCGTCCCCAAATCAGTGGCCACGCCCTCCACACCTCATATAATGTGCCCGACCGCAGGTCATGTGACATGAGCGGGAGTTGGCAGTCACTCACCCTGCAGGGTGTTGGGGTCAATCAGGTGTATGGAGCTGGTGACCCGGACACAGACGCACACCTGGCCCATGTTACCCAGACTCTGGGCGAGCCGTGGAGACAGACACACCACGTTGTCCTGCAACACACACACACTCAGTCACAGGGCGAAGAGACACAAACAGGAAACACACGGGACACCACACTCACCTTACACACAGGAACGATCTCCACGGAGAAGCTGCTCTTGTAGTTGTAGGTGTTGGAGTGGACATCATGAGAGATCAGCCGCTGAGACGCCTTCGACCTTCACAAACAACACCCATAATGCTTCACTTCTATTCCGACACCCTGAAACCGATGTGTGTGTGTGTGTGTGTGTGTGTGTGTGTGTGTGTGTGTGTGTGTGTGTGTGTGTGTGTGTGTGTGTGTTGTGACATGTCAGACCTGCAGGGAACGGTGCACTGCAGGAAGTCCACCATCTTCTGCCCGTGCTGCTTCGAGCCGTAGTAGAAATCAATGCCCTCTGGAAAGAGGAAGAGGGGTTAAACACAGCCCAGAGGATCCTCACACAGCGCTGAGGATGATGGGAAACGCACCGTGAATCTCTTTGATGCGCACGGTGTTCTGATGCAGCTTGTGCTTCAGGATCAGCTGCTCCAGGTAGTAGAACGTCTTCTTGTGGACAGTCTGGTGGACAAACACAACACGTCAACATATAGGCCGAGAGGAACCATATCCTGTCTGAGAGCGCCCAGAAACAGAGCCGCCCACTCCACAGGTGTGCAGATATCAGGATATCATCGCTGAAGACGACAGACATTAGCACGTCTTGAATGCGGAACAGCACCTGAGGGTTAATGCTGTATTCAATATTCTCGGACCGTTTGATGCCGTCTAGACAAAAGTCCCGCCTCCAGCTCTGATGAGCCAATGGCGGTAACTAAAGGCGGTCATATGGATATATTGGTGGACTTTACTCTTGAGTTGCGTCTCTGGCGTACCTGTTTGTTTGTTTTAACACCACACCAGCTTCTGAGGCTTTTCTCATGGGGAGAAAAATCTATGGCAAAACAATTTACTATGTATTTTTGCAAAAAAATGATATTTGGTTTGACTGGTAACTGGTTTCACTTTGTTTAAAATTTCTTCAAACTAGAGTTAATAGAATAAAAAAAAGGTTTCTCACAGGCTTAAAACCTGTAATGAGAGAGTTTGTGTGAAGTTTGAGCTCAAGACACCCCACAGATAATGTTTTATAGAATGTTACAATTATCACTTTTTGAGGATGAAAAAAAACTTGTAGTTTTTTTGTTTGTGTCCCTTTAAATGCAAATGAGATGCGATAGACATGTAATCAATATCAATAAAAAATGTGTTCCATAATTTTTTGTCTTTGTCGGAAGAAACCAGAGGTTGCAAAGCAAGTTTGGTTCCATGAACAAATGCACTCACTCTCTGGTAACCAAGCAAGCTAAGACAGGCTAACAGCCAATCAGGTAACTATCAGTTAGGGTTAGGGAAACACTCCGCTCAGCTCGCCAGTGTGGCAGTTTTTTGACTAGTCTGACCAATGCAAATTATGCAAGACCGTCGTCCCCACTAAGACTGGTAATACCACACACTTGTTACACCACCTTAAGCCGTGTTTATACTTTCGTCTGTCTCCGCAGCGTGAGCCTCCGCTGACAGCGCCTCGTTCGTTTGGGGACGTGTTTATACTCGACGTGCTCGCCGTTGTGCTATTGTTGACTTTGGCTGAATCCGAAATCGCCCCCTAAACCCTCAATCACTATTCCCTACTGTAGTCCACTAATACAGTTCACTTGAAGAACTGAATGAAAACGAGTGAGTGAATTCGGACAGGCCCTGTGTGTTCATCAGCTGTACACTCGTTATTGCGGTGCAAAGTGGGATAGAATGAGTGCACTCAATAACGTCCACTATGGTTTTGGACACCACTACAGACGGCTGCCCCCTCAGATAGTGCCCTAGGTAGGGTATAGGGGGCGATGTCAGATTCAGCCTTTGAAACTACGTGGAGAGGTGATGTTACTCTGCATCAGTGCCTCATGACAAAACATCTCAACACTAACAGTTACGAAGAAACAACGGAGGCACTGTTAATGTTAAGAGATAATTGAAATGAGAAATTTTAGACTTGTTCATATTTTAATTATTTGAGTGTTTTCCATGGTTGTGCTGACATTTCTGCCTTTATAACTGAGGGGATTATAATCAGAGGTGTAAAATAAAAATGTTAAAATGCAAAATATTTTTCTCCTGGTCCTTACTTTAAACAGGTCATAAAAAAAAGATATCGACCGATATGAAGCACTTCTATCGTGATACAGTTTTCAGCCCTCTTCTGCAGCGAGTGTGTCCCATCGGTTGGAGAATAGACAGAAACACACCTTCTGCCGGACTTGCACCACTGCTTTCCAGAAGTCTTTGGCCTCCACCCGATGGCAGTCGTCACACATCTGATGCAGAATGACGAACTCCACCACAAACACCTGCTGCAGGATCGCCCCATTCAGCACCTGTGGACACACAGCTCACTGAAACACCGCTCTGACCACACACACACACTCACTGAAACACCGCTCTGACCACACACTCACACTCACTGAAACACCGCTCTGACCACACACACACACACTGAAACACCGCTCTGACCACACACTCACTGAAACACCGCTCTGACCACACACACACACACACTGAAACACCGCTCTGACCACACAAACACTGAAACACCGCTCTGACCACACACACACACTCACTGAAACACCGCTCTGACCACACACACACTGAAACACCGCTCTGACCACACACACACACTCACTGAAACACCGCTCTGACCACACACACACACTCACTGAAACACCGCTCTGACCACACACTCACTGAAACACCGCTCTGACCACACACACACACACTGAAACACCGCTCTGACCACACACACACACTCACTGAAACACCGCTCTGACCACACACTCACTGAAACACCGCTCTGACCACACACACACACACTGAAACACCGCTCTGACCACACACACACACTCACTGAAACACCGCTCTGACCACACACACACACTCACTGAAACACCGCTCTGACCACACACACACACACACACACACACACTCTACCTCTTTCTGGACGGTCAGCTTCATCTTGATCCTCTTGGAGTGGGGTTCGGTCCACAGGAAGCCGGCGTCGATGAGCCTCACCTGGAGGGAAACACAAGGTGAGCTGAGCAGCACAGCAGCGGCCCGGCGTGAGGATGTGTGTGTGTGTGTGTGTGTGTGAGTCCCACCTTAGCCATGGACCCCTTGAGCTTCTTCAGGCACAGCGCCAGCAGCTCCCTGGACTCCAGAGCGCACTGAAGCCACGTCCCCGGAGGCTGCAGGTACCTGACACACACACAACAACAATACTCACACACACACACAGGGCCAAACTAACGGCAATGCCATTTCCCAGTAAACACAGAACGTTCCCCTAACGTTCCCATATGGTTTCCGTTTGGTTATTTTTGTAGGGAACCAAATAAGAACAATTCTCTATTGGCTGTGTCTTTGTAACCAAAGCAGAACCTTCCCAGAACGTTCCCTGCAGGTTACTTTTGGGGTTTATTTTATAACCTCAGAACGTTCAATGCAGATTATTTTTAGATAAAACATTTTTATAATATATACGCAGGTTTATTTGTATATTTCATTACTGCGCGCTTCTCCAGCACATGCTTTCTTCCCTCTTCCACAGAAAGTTCAAAATTAACGGTCATTTCGTTTTTACCGACTGACTAACATTAGTTTATCGATCTTTATTGAATAATGGGTTATAATTAATAAATATAACAATGCGATTTCAGAGAGATTTGACACGTAATTGAAGACAACATGATGTTAACCGAGGAGATTTGGTTTACTGACCAAAAGAGAGAAGGCTACGTTCCGTTAAAGCAGCACTCGGTAGGTTTTGCTCTCGGGGTCCCCCTACAGTTGGGAAACAGTATTGTCCTCTATTACTGCCGTAAACTGTCATTCTACATCAGTGGATGCATCGCACGTGCATTTGTTGACATGACAACCATGATAGCCATGAACACTGCAGGAGGAGTTCACCTGTCTATGGAGTTCACATGCAGGTGTTCTGCTTGCATCGCGTGTGAAACGTCTTCATCCCAGGTACAGTGGCATATGTTTCAGCATGTCATATGAATATAATTTCATGGGTTTTATTTTTTTTCAAACGCCAAATGATCGCGATGCTCAAGTTTACAAGCCAGCGTCATTATAGCCTAGTCTATTGGTTACCGTTTTACAGAATCTATATGATACTTCAATTCAATGTTTGAGTGGTAGATAATCACCATATATCGTCAATATTATAATATCAAGCTACTCTAGATGAATCTGCAAATTTGAAAAATCGATTTGCATTATAGCTTGAGGCAAGACAAATAAACCAATATCACAGACATGTTAGGTATCCTAAAATATGATTTTGTACGTCTTACGTATTTACTTGCAAGAATGTAGCCCCTCCTCCTTCAGCTCACGCCAACGAGCAAACGCTGGCCCAATGTTGATCCTCCTGTCTTTAATCCCATCACTTTCTCCTTTCCTCCGACAAAACCTTTGCTTTCTTATTTTTCTGTGCTGCTTCGGCCATGACTATAACATCTGGCAAACAAACGATAGTTGGGCTCGCACGTCTGAATTTAAGGAAGTGGGGGTGGTGGTGGAAGTGACGTATATGCCGTAAAGCAGTCGAATTTTGTAGTTCTTTTTGTTCTCGGGTTACTACCCGAAACCCGAAGTTTAAAAGTACGATTATAAACGATACAGACCCCGTCAGGCTATGGCAGACGTATCATTCAACCTATTGTAAGTCGATGTATCATCACAAGAGTTTTGAAAATATATTATAAAGGTTGAAAAGTTACCTAGTGCTGCTTTAACTCAGCGGTAAGATAATAATGCAATGTTAACCCAGTTAAAGTAATCTTTAATCATTATTAATGTCTGTGAATAAAATTCATATTTTAAAACCACATATTGTGTTGAAGTCATTTTTATTTGGCACTTAAACGTAAAACTTGGTTGTGGTAATAGGTGTCAGTGATACGAAATGTACATATTAATGCATAATTCAATCTTATTTAATCCTCCATATGAAGATTTGTGTGCTTGAGTTATTTCTATTGATTAAATAAGTTCAAAACAAGACATGGTTTGTAGTAGCTACTGATTATTGACGTTTTCCATGCCGCTTATACCATATGGGATTGCTGGACGATTACTGACCTACAGCAGGGTCAATGATATCAGAGTAAAGAGGTAAGGGGAACGTTCTGGGAAGGTTAGGGGAACGTTCTGGGAAGGTTAGGGGAACGTTCTCCAAACCAGCACCAGGGTTCCCACTCTTTTTCAGCAACCATTTTCCAGTACTTTTCTAGGACATTTTCAATTTTACTAGGTGGGAATAAAAGACAAGGATCATGCCAAATATTGCTTTCTAAGTCTTTAAAAGCCGTCCAGTTTATTGCCATTACTTAACAATCCAGCATTTTTCAATATGAGCTCTTAATCATACATTATGACTATGGAAGCTTGTTTACACCACACAATAGAAAGAAAAGGTAATTGTGACTTTATATCTCGCTTTTCTGACTCTCGCAATTGCGAGTTTACATATTTGTGATATAAACGCGAAAATTGACAATTCTTTTTTCCTCAGAATTGGACTTTATAACTTGCAATTGCAGTTTAGATCTCGTAATTCTGAGAAAAGAAGTCAGAATTGCAAGATATAAACTTGCAACAGTCGCAATTCTCAATTCTGACTATATCTTGCAATTCTGACTATATAACACACAAATGTGACTTTATATCAAGATGTGATTAGGTAGCAGCTTACGAGTTAACATTCACCGCATACATTTGAGCAGTTATAGCATTAGCAAGACTAAACATCATTAATCTAAATACTGCTCACACGCATCAAACTCAGTGTTTCTGCAACTAGCGCTAATTGTTTGGGCCAGCGATAAGCTTTTTTTTTAAAAAGAATTTTCCCAGACAACAACATGATTTTCCAGGACATTTTCTATGTGTTTTCCAGGACTGGAAATTTTGTCAACAATTTTCCATGTTTTCCAGTGGGAACCCTGATAACTAACCCTTTAATTATTACTCTAAAATGTCAACTTCTTTGGTTTATTGTTCATCTTCATCACAGGCACCAGTGTGTTGTTCTTCATGGAGACTATTTAATGGTTTGAAAAGGTGTTCCTCAAGGCTCTATCCTGGGACCACTACTTTTCTCTATTATTATTATTATAAACGACTTAAAAAACGAAGAATTTTCCCAGACAACAAGATTTTCCAGGACATTTTACATTTTCTCTAATTTTCCATGTGTTTTGCAGGACGAGTGGGAACCCTGATAACAGGGAACGTTCAATTTACGTAAAGAAAACTTTCCTGGCTAACCAATAGAGAACGTTAGGATGCAGTTCTGGGAAGCAGATATTGTAATGTGTGTGATTATGAGTGTGTGTTTCTCTGAAGAGGGCGTACCGCTCACACTGCCTGCAGAAGTTGATGGACACCTGCTTGGGGATGCCTTCAGAGATGTCCACCTGAGTCCGGAGGCAGGACACACACATGTTGGCCGGGTTTGGAGGGATGGGAACGCCACAGGTACAGCACAGGCTGCAGAGAGACACACAGATATGAGCCAACATCTGGGCTACAGATTAGGGAGCGTCTCTAAATAGGGCTGGGCAAAAAAATTGATTTTTCGATTAATCGTTTTTTAAAATGTGGTCGATTCAAAATCGATTCTCAAGGCCAAGAATTGATTTTTTCCCCCGGGGGGTTTCCAGTCGATCCTGCCCAGTATTGCATATATGCTTGACGTTAAGATAAAATCGAATGGCAATCGCATCGAAGAAATAACAGAGATAGAGACGAAATCGGCTAAATCGCAAGAAAAGCTTGTCCTTTACTGAAAATTGCTGAAAATCATCCAATATCCTTTTTATGTTTTAGAATAAGTGTATCAAAATATCCTTAAAAACTCAATTGTATTGTATTTAACATAATTGTATGCATTTGAAATATAGAGATGGGTTCTGTTTTAATGTACCCAAGTGTACCTAATATAAAAAGAGTTTAATATACAGGTTTGCGGCTCTTAATTTCTTTTTAATTACCCACTTGTAAACTCATGTTCACTGTTCTTTTATTAAAATATATATATAGTAGGCTATTTGAATTAAATCTATATTCATTGAGTTGAATCGAATCATCTGAATCGATACCCAGCCCGTTACATAGTCACAAAAACAGCTGTCAACTGTCAGACATGTTGCACAACTTTTGTTATTCCATCCAATAAACCGCCAAGTCATATGTAAATAATGATATAAGTTTTAAATTGTGTATTTGAGTACTGACATCTGCATGAACGCTTGACAGCTGGGGTTGAGACTGTTGTTGAGGTTATAACGTGTGTACCTTTAGAGATAAGTCAGCTTTACGCCTGAGCATCTCTACTATAGGGTGGTTATACTCACATGTTGCCGTGGCTGCTGGATGGCGGAGCCTGCATGTACTCCATCACTACTACAGCAGAGCAAACCGAGGCGAGGACTGGCGTAAACACACACACGACAGTGTTATCACTGTAGCGCTGCTTATAATGGCGACTGGCTGTCAGTACAGCACACACACTGTGTCGGAGAATCAGCGATAAACAACTCAATTCCACCGATATTCCCCCGTGTGACCGTGCACATGTGTGTCCGTGTCTGGTTCGGCGACTGCTGATGATGATGATGACGCCGCCACACGTTGTCAGAAAGACAGGACCCTGAAAGCTGCCCCCGACATTCGCCTGAATGCAAATGCGCGTAACACTGGAGCATTTTCAGCATGTGTCAAAAAAGTCTCGTTTAAAGGATCAGTTCACTCCAAAATGAAAATGTCCTGATAATTTACTCACCCCCATCATGTCTTTCTTTCTTCAGTCGAGAAATTAACGTTTTTAAATCCTTTTCCAGGATTTTTCTGCACATAATGTAGGGTTGACCATATTTTGATTACCGAAAAGCAGGACACTCGGCCCAGCAATGGGATACTCAAAGTTTCCTTATTCATTTCAATACATTTAAAGTATGCCCCCTCTGCATGGATAGAAAATTGTTATATTAGGGCCAGGACAGGAGTTGAAAACAGGACGTTTGGTCACCCTTTAGAACATAATGGACTTCAATGGGAACCAACGGCTGAAGGTCCAGATCACTGCAGTTTCAGAGGAAGGGCTTCAGAGGCTCTGACCAATCCCAGACGAGGAATAGAGTCTGTTCTAGACAAACCATCGCCACATTTACAACACACACACACATTTATACACTTTAACCTCAGACGCTTGACTTCACTGTTGTTCTTCTTCCCGGCGTATAACATCATCACGTCTGAAAGGTCACATGACGCAGGTGGAAGTGCCGCCCCAGTGTTAAAATGAACACTCAAACACTAGATCAAACGGCCTTTACACAAATAAAGGTGAAGCAACGACGACGGGCGATTTTGAAGTTGGAGGAGAACATGAGATGGAGTTTATCGGCACTTCCACCTGCGTCATGTGACCTTTCAGATGTGATGATGTCATACGCCGTACTGGGATTGGTCAGAGCCTCTGAAGCCCTTCCTCTGAAACTGCAGTGATCTGGACCTTCAGCCGTTGGTTCCCATTGAAGTCCATTATGAGCAGAAAAATCCTGGAATGTGTTCCTAAAAAAACTTAATTTCTCTTCCACTGAAGAAAGAAAGACATGAACATCTGATGAGATGGGGTGAGGAAACTATCAGTAATATATATATATATATATATATATATATATATATATATATATATATATATATATATATATATATATATATATATATATATATATATATTTTATTTTTTTTTTGTAAAAGTACAAAGAAATACACTAAAGCAAAAATAAAGAAATATACATAGAAAAGCAAAAACAATAATAATTATAAATACATTACTTTCCTTATTTATGTAGATAATCATTTTTCCACATTTACGTATTTCTTTTCCTTGCATCTAGCCCTCAGGTATTCCTTTCTTATTGGTCACACTCATACTCATTGATGGTCAAATGTGACCATACACCTTAACTATTTTTCAATAAAATAAATGTTTTAGTTCAATAATATTTTTTTTATATTTTGAGGATATCTTTTGGTACTAAATACTATTTGTGCAATAATTGTGGTCCATTAATGACCACTTAAAATATTTTTCTTCTAATATTTGTATTATTTATATTACAATTAGTATAGTATTTAAGGTTAAAATAGAGAATTCCAATGCAAGGAGGCAAATTAGAGCCATTTTGTGGCTGGAAAAATAATAATTTTCATTTGTAATTTTGTAATTAAATGTGTTATTACCCACTAGGTGCTTGTATGGCTCTTTGTATGATTTCTTTAATGTAATGCTTATCCTCAAAGAAAAGCAGCTCCAGTGTGCGTTTCCCAATGTTGAAATTGTGTTAAGATTAATGTTAATCTTTCTCATCTTCCTTGGGTCAAATGCCTCGGGAGAGAGGTCATTTTCAAAACTGGGACATCAATGCATGAACAAAGGCTGAACTGTTGGACAGTAATGTCAAGTGTTAACCACGTTCTGCATCAACTTGATTTTAAGGATTTAATTGAGGAATTCTCTTTGAAGAAGAGCAGAAAGAAGCCCTTTTAGTGGTGAGGGATAGCCTATATAATTCATTTATTTGCTGTTTCTGATTTGTAAGCTTGTTTTTTGATAATATTGTTTAGTTTATGTACATAATTTTTAGCCTTTGGCTACTATGGGATTATGCTTTGTGTTAGTTTATTTTTATTTCACGAGTATAACATGCACGTCTTTATATGATGTTTGTTAAATTGCACATTTAATGAATTATTGGATGGATGGGGGGTGTTGCAAAGGCTTAACACGGCCCTGACTGACCTCAGCGCTTCACCCTCGCCTGCTCTGAGCTCGATTGCTATGTCTGAGGTAAACCACGCCCTCCTCATTACCATACTGACACATAAATGTAAAAATGCATAAATGTAAAAATAAAGTAAATGTAGAAATAAAGAAAGGTAGAAATACATAAATGTGGAAAAATTATTATATACATAAATAAGGCAATAAATGTATAAACAATAATAATTATTGTTATTGTTTTTTGCTTTTCTATGTATATTTATTTATTTATTGCTTTTTTAATTTATTTATTTATTTATTTATTTATTTATTTATTTATTTATTTATTTATTTATTTATTTATTTATTTATTTATTTATTTATTTATCTTTTAATTTTGGCAGACTTGGCATTCCATAGTGTAAGAGTGCAGTTTCAGAATAAAAATAAACATGTGTGAAAGTGAAACTGGGGTCTGTTCTTCGTACCTCGCTTAATACATCTGAGATGATTTGACAGATCCCAGATCTTTTAATCGTGATAACTGATGTCTGGATGATTTGGTTCTTCAAACGAATTTGCGGATTGGATTAAGTTATCTAAGATCACTGCGCGTTCTTGTGTTCCCTGAAGAGGGCAGATGCATCGATACTCGAAACCATGATCAGCAATGCAATGATTGGCTGGCGGCAAGACAGCAACGTAATGACATCATATAATTAAAAAAGCCACCTGGCAAAAAACTTGACAAATTACACAAGAAAAAAAAAAAAAGAATAACTGGACCTTTATAAGGAAACAGCTAAACGACCAAACCAACATAAAAGTTATTTTTTTCTACATGATTGCCAATTATTTATATTCACGATTTTATTCAGTATTTGTACACCCTTTACATTTTTATTTCAATGTTGTAATTTAATTTTTAATTCAATTTGAAGCAGATTTGTAACATGACAGTATTAAAGTTTCTTAAGGGTCAAGATCAAATTATCCCATAATATCCATGATCACTTAAATTAATGCACGGCTCAGAGTAACTGTACAACATGTGTGTAAACCTCCAATACAATTATAAAGTAATATTTCATCACAAATAAATCGCTCAATCAAGTGGCTGTGTCTATAGTATTATACACAACATTATAATATTATATACATTCTCATATATACAATATAAATTTTTTTATATTATTATTATTTAAAAGTTTTATTATTGCCCCTGGTTCAGTAATGAACTCTTGTAATAAAGTAGCAGTGGCTGGGACAGATTTTAAGTATCACCTCAAGATGCAATCTAATCCTGTTTACATGAAATAAGCCGCTCCCGAGCAGGTTTGAGTCCCGGATGAGCGGTGAAGAACCAAACAATCCAAGATCATGCAAATCGTCAACAATCAAATCCAGCTAACTGAGTCAGCGAGGTACAGAACTAAGCAGAATTGATTGCATATGGAATTATATTGCATTAATATAAATCGAAAAGCTTATGAAAATTGTTCATGAACAATTTTTTTTATATATAATATGTGCTTTATAAAACATATTGAACTGAAAAACTGCTCGAAAATCAAAGCCATACATCTAAACAAATTGTGCTATACATTTGAGGTTGATATCTGAAAAAGTGAGCTTTCAGTAAGATTAGATTTGGGCGCAGTACCAAACCTTTTCCAGTAGATGTCAGCAAAGCTCCACTGGTTTTTTGCAGTACAGTATAATTTCTCAAAAATTACATGCACACAATTTTTAGTACACACATAACCACACTCTGACATCTGCACCAACATAGCCTACCCACACATTTATAGCTGCATAATTTCATGAAGCTACAGTATATAACATTTGATTGTGAAGCTTAACAAAGACTGCATTGTTTTATAGTTAAATGGCCTTCGGTTAAAAATTGGGTTTCAACATTTTGTCATTAAGGCACTACTAGTGTAACTGTGTTTACATAATGTCAAATATTTAGGAAAGGATATAAGGGTGAAATATTAAAATTCCAATAAAATTACACACTTCTGCCAAAATGTATGCAGTAACACAAAAATGTCAGTAAGATGTTAGGGTTAATTCACACATTCCCTTATACTTTGTGTTGATAAACCCACTACAACTACAACATGAGTATTCATTTCAGTTCAACTTTACTTTTCACTATTTCTTAATGCTTCTTTTGAACGTTTGATGTTGATTATGTAACTTGGGTGGACAAATTTGGTTACAAGAAGCTTTGAAGAGGAAACGTATGAATGTTTACGGTATTTTAATTGGATTTAAAAACTACAAAACAATTCAGTATTTTCTCAAGACATTTAACAAACAATGTTTATCAGCACAAGGACGCAATAACTACATACAATAAATAAAATTAAATGAAAATGAAAG
This sequence comes from Gobio gobio, assembly GCF_949357685.1. Lineage (NCBI taxonomy): Eukaryota > Metazoa > Chordata > Actinopteri > Cypriniformes > Gobionidae > Gobio > Gobio gobio. The sequence goes on from NC_137114.1 coordinate 3,805,272, forward strand.
GGCGACACAAACATATTAAATTCATTGGCTGCACAATGTCAACGAATGGCGTCATGCGCGCGCACGCGGAGGGCAGTAGAATGTCGGCACAACACCTGCGCGTCGGAGCGCTAAACAAACGCCATTTACTGACCATTAGAAAGGCCAGATGCTCCTGCTTATTGAGAGGAAACACTGCATCTCATTAACAGACGTGTGATGCCTGCACTCGTCCTGCTGTCCCCCGCGCAGAGTGTGTGCCGGAGCAGAGCATGAGTGTCTGGTTCCTCTGATGTGTGTGTGTGTGTGTGTGTGTGTGTGTGTGTGTGTGTGTGTGTGCATCATGCGCGGTCTGCTGCTGCGGCCGGAGACTCTGCTGCTGCTGCTGCTGCTGTGTGTCAGTCTGGCCCTCTGGAGCTTCCTCTTCCACACGGGTGAGGTGAAGACCATCGCGCAGTCCAGCCGCGCCGCGGTGCGTCTGGTGAAGGGCAGGGTGGCGGAGCTGATGCAGCCCGAGCGCGCCGCGCCTCCGCCGGGGCAGCGGAGCTCCAGGACGTGGCAGTTCCAGAGCAGCGCCGCGGCCGTGTACTCCATCCAGGGCCGGAGAGAGCACATGGAGGACCGCTTCCACATCCCCACGGACTCCATCAACAACAGCCATCCCTCCATCTTCGGCATCTTCGATGGGCACGGTGGGGAGGTAAACGTGTGTGTGTGTGTGTGTGTGTGTGTGTGTGTGTGTGTGTCTTTCTAGTGACATTTGTATTTTGTAAGTGATAACTACTGCACCAACTATACACACTTCTATAGTATGGTTATATAAGAAAACACCACATCCTTTGAATCAGCGTGTAATATGTCTCATTCAGAAGCGTGTCTTATGATAATGTCATTCTGTGCCATCACTTTTCCATATTTGTCTTTAAGGCGTTCACGGACAGTTTTGATGTTGAATACATGGTTAATATTTGCATTGACATCAGCACAAAAATTATCTTTTTAAGACTGCAAAGTTTCTAGACAATTTCCAGGATTTTTGAAAATATTTGGAAAATGTGAAAAATTTTGGGCGATTTTTGGAAAGTTGAATAACAGAAGAGCAAAAGAACACCCAAACCCCCTACAAAGTCACGAACGCCGCCATCGCGGGCCCCATAAAGTGATTACACTTAGGGCTCGAATATGACCAGCAGCGGGACCGCACACACACACACACACACACACACACACACACACACACACACACACACACACACACACACACACACACACACACACACACACACACACTGCCCCTGCCCCTAAACCTAACCCTCACAGGAGACTGTGCAGTTCACTTTCTGTGAAAAAACATCATTCTGTGATTTATAAGCATTTTGAAAAGTGAGGACATGGGGAACGTCCTCATATTTCACCCTCTTTTTGTAATACCCATGTCATTATACAGATTTGTGTCCTGAATCCTGATATTTCACAAAAACATGCCCCCCCCCCCCCCCCCACACACACACACTTGTTATTGTGCCGCTTTCTGATTTATGGTTGTGGGTCTGTGGACTGTGGAGTTTTGTGTAAGTCCAGGTCTCCAGACCAAAATATACATATTTTTAATTTAATATAAATATAAATAATTTTTTCAAGTGCCACAAAAGAATAAACGCGTTTAAAATTTTCATTTGCAATTATATGGGCGGTGCTGAATTTAATTTTTAGCTCCTTCCATTGTCTCATTAAAGGGATTGTTCACCCAAAAATGAAAATTCTGTCATCATTTACTCGCCCTCAAGTTGTTCCAAACCTGTTGGAGTTTCTTTGTTCTGCTGAACGCAAAAGAAGATTTTTAGAAGAATGTTTGTAACAAAGCAGAGGCCTAATATGGAGTCGGCCCACCCTTTGCAGAGGAGTGTGATTGGTCACTCAGAGAGAGTCCAGTGGCGGCGCACTTTACCCCACTGCATCCCACGCTTTGCATTGCACTTGGTGATGTGCGGCTTGGATGAGCTGCTCGGCCATGGAAACCCATTCCATGAAGCTCTACACACTGTTCTTGAGCTCATCTGAAGGCCACAGAAGTTTTGGAGGTCTGGAGCTCTTGACTCTGCTGAAAGTTGGCCACTTCTGTGACCCTCAGCATGCGCTGACCCCGCTCTGTGACCCTCAGCATGCGCTGACCCCGCTCTGTGACCCTCAGCATGAGCTGACCCCGCTCTGTGACCCTCAGCATGCGCTGACCCAGCTCTGTGACCCTCAGCATGCGCTGACCCAGCTCTGTGACCCTCAGCATGCGCTGACCCAGCTCTGTGACCCTCAGCATGCGCTGACCCCGCTCTGTGACCCTCAGCATGCGCTGACCCAGCTCTGTGACCCTCAGCATGCGCTGACCCAGCTCTGTGACCCTCAGCATGCGCTGACCCCGCTCTGTGACCCTCAGCATGCGCTGACCCAGCTCTGTGACCCTCAGCATGCGCTGACCCCGCTCTGTGACCCTCAGCATGCGCTGACCCAGCTCTGTGACCCTCAGCATGCGCTGACCCAGCTCTGTGACCCTCAGCATGCGCTGACCCCCCTCTGTGACCCTCAGAATGCGCTGACCCCGCTCTGTGACCCTCAGCATGCGCTGACCCCGCTCTGTGACCCTCAGCATGAGCTGACCCCGCTCTGTGACCCTCAGCATGCGCTGACCCAGCTCTGTGACCCTCAGCATGCGCTGACCCAGCTCTGTGACCCTCAGCATGCGCTGACCCAGCTCTGTGACCCTCAGAATGCGCTGACCCCGCTCTGTGACCCTCAGCATGCGCTGACCCAGCTCTGTGACCCTCAGCATGTGCTGACCCCGCTCTGTGACCCTCAGCATGAGCTGACCCCGCTCTGTGACCCTCAGCATGCGCTGACCCCGCTCTGTGACCCTCAGCATGCGCTGACCCCCCTCTGTGACCCTCAGCATGCGCTGACCCCGCTCTGTGACCCTCAGCATGCGCTGACCCAGCTCTGTGACCCTCAGCATGCGCTGACCCAGCTCTGTGACCCTCAGCATGCGCTGACCCAGCTCTGTGACCCTCAGCATGCACTGACCCCGCTCTGTGATTTCACTTCGTGGCTGAGTTGCTGTTGTTCCCAATAGGCCTTTATCACACTTCCTATTTCCGGTAAGTGAAGCAGTGCACCTCTACTTCCGGTCCCATCGCGACTCAATCAAAACGCGGGTGTAACTGCAGCGATCCTGTGCTCTAATACTAAATAATGACATCCTTACCTCAGATTTGAACATTTCCTGACACTAAAAGAATAGAGGAGAGCATGGGTGAGACTGATATGGTGGGATGAAGTTGTATGTTTGTGTGTTGTAAGCCTATGCATTTCCAAACTGCGAATGTTTACGTCTCATATCGTCAGCCTGCTGAAATGTTCCCATCCAAATGTGCATTCTGAATAATAAATACATTTCTAACCTGCCGCAGTCCAGTGATTGTCTTCTCATTAGCAGTGTTTCTCTTACTAATCATATTTCATACCTGTTGTTACATTTTTAAATGAATTTGACAGATAAACACCCTTACGAAAGTTAACCATGGTTTTATTATAGTAAGAATGTAGTAACCATGTTTTTTTTTTTCGTGGATTGACTACCATTTGTATTAGTTTTACTACAAATACCATGATAAACTACAATAACCATGTTTTATTTTATTTGTAATAAAAACCATGGTTAATTTTCATGTAATAAATAGATGAATGAATGCGCGGGAACTGCCTTAAAGAAAGTAAACAATGTTAAGCATTTAATTAATCTTAAACAGTAATACGTTAACAGCGTGACTGAATTTTGGCATAAATGTGTGAATTACATATACTGTAGGCTACAGTGAAATGATTGTCACTGAAAAGTGACAGAAAAATGACTAAAATATTAATACAAATCAATATGTTCATTCAGATCTTATTCGTCAGGTCTCACACACACTTAATCGCGCTATTTAGACGTGCACTGACACCGTGTGGTGAAATAATCACGTATGTTTACGACCCTCGGCTTTTGTCGGATTAAAAAACAACAAGTTCAGCAGAGTTTGGAAAATCCTGTACACAGTAATGATCAGTTTATCTCTTCTCCTGTCTCGGAAAATGTCCGGATTTTTAAATCATCCTCCAGATGCTTATTTTAATGGTCGTTTGTTCAGCTAGGTGTTCACAGCACATTGAAAACATGCATAACCGGAAGAATCAGCACACTGCTTCGACGCGCACTTCCGGTATTCAATTCCTCTGTGATAAAGGCCTATCGCTTCCACTTGTTATAATCCCACTGATGTGGAAGTCAGGCTGTAGCTAAAACATGGAATGGAGTTGAATTTTTAAGGGCATTCCTCAAGTGGAATGGATTTGACTGCAGATTTATTAATGTATTAATAATGTATTAAAGGGGTGGTAAAACACATTCTTTTGAAGGCTTGACTGTGTTTGTGGGGTGCACTGTAACATGTGTTCATGCTTCGTTTTAAAAAAAATTGCCTTATTTTTCATATATTTGACCTTTATTCTACACTGCTCTGTCCCTCCTTGTAAAACGGTCTGATGCTTTTCGGGTTGTATGAAGCCAGTCCCTCAAAAATACGCGATGGGCTCAGATTGGTTAGCTGGCACAGTGTGTTGTGATTCGCTAAACGCCTAGTGCACGTTTGTCGGAAACGTCACGCCCCTTACCGGAGGCTGTGCTTTGGTCAGTGTTAGAAACAACGGCGTCAATAAAACCACACCAATCTGAGCCCGAATCAGACCCAGAACATTTGAGTGAAGATGATCGAGCAGAACCTGTTCAGTCCTCAAGAGTAAAGACTGCGGATCTACAGTGATCGCTACTGAATGGCACTTTAACTTTTGTATTTTTAGAACGATTATAGCCAAATATCTGTCGCAAGAACTAACCCAAAACGACACTAAGCACTGGCTTTAACTAGTAAGTTAGCCAAATCACACACAGAACCATGTTTAGCAAGCCTGTAGATAAACAATACATAAAAGCTCTAATCAAAGAATCATTTACACTAATGCCAGGTTCGCTGTTGAGATTTTAACGTTAGTGTTTGTAACGTTAGGTGTTCGTCGGATAACGTTAAGTATGAATGAGCATTTAACAGACTGGTTTGCAGAACAGCGTTGTCATCTGTTTACTTCCTTCCTACAACCTATTACAGGAAAACACATCGATGAAAAATAAATCAGACTTACAGGTTGTGGCCCGTGAACAGCTTCTGTTTGTAAATCCAGCTTTCAGGACAAGCCGTTGTGCATATCCTGTATTGAACTCGCGAAGTTTGTGGAAGTTTGTGTTGTCCTCCGTGAAATGTGCAGCGCGCGCGTCGTGCATCCACACACCGGCAGTGTTTTTTTCACGCAGCTGACGTTGTGCAAATCTGGTATTGAAATCGCGAAGACGGTGGATGTTTTCCTCTGTTAGATGTGCTTAGATGTTAGATCTCCTCTGCAGGAAGCCCTGCGCGCGCCTGATTCCCCGCTGACTCAAACACACGTGCATATAACATGCTGTGTGTTAAACGCTCTGCAACGCACCCCCGTCCCTATGAAGGCTGAACAGAGCAAGTACCCCAGACCTGCAATCCGGATGAAAATAACAGCGTTTCCTCGGCATCGCGGCAACAACACTCCAGCCTAACTATACCACAACAGCGCCGCGATACAAAATGGCCTCACCCCCCCTTATTTAATATTCTCGGAGGAGGGGTTTATGTAAATATTGAGCCTGGTGATGTCACCAACCCTGGAGGAATGTGTGTAGTCGCCTACTGGCCGTTTGCTGTAGTTCTTAGAAACTGATTTCTTTAAAAGCAAATATCTCCCTTTGCTTTAAACTTTGAACGTTGAAACTTTGCAGATGTTGTTTATGCTCAAGCAGCAACATTACTCGCTAGCTAAAGTTAGAATAGTGAAATCGTGGTTTACCACCCCTTTAAGGTTTGAATGTTAGGTGAGTGTCTGTGACGTTACTGAAGGTGCAGATGAGCTGATGAATGTACTCCTTCAGTTCATAAACACTTGTGGGAATTCAGGCCTCGCGTGTGTATGGGTGAACGTGTGGGTGAGTGTACGTGTGAACATTTGGATGAGTGTGTTCAGATGAGCTTTTGGTGAGGTGTGGGCGAGTGTTAAATAAGTGTGTGTGGATGAGAGCGTGTGTGTGAGTGCATGCGTCTGTGTTTGAGCATTTGGGCCGCATCTACACTGCAGGTCTTGATGCCCAATTCCAGTTGGTTGACTATCCCATTTGGTTTTAAAAGTGACCCACTGATATCTCAATGTTCACGACACAACCCGAGGTAGACACACTGACCCAGAAAAGCTTAGGCTTAAAAGGAAGTCAAAATGGTGTGATTTGCAATGGACGCGGATGGAATAATAATAACACAACACTTTCTGAAAACATCGGTCTCTTAAGGCCTGGAAAAAAAGGAGAGAATATTTTTTTATTCTATAAAACCTATTTAGTGTGAATTAATTTTCAGTACATTCAAATGATAAAGTTACATTAAAGATGTGATGAACTGAGAAATCAACTTTCCCTTGAGCTTTTGATATATAAAAGGTCATGGTAATATCAGAATATCCTGTAAGTTTCAGAGCTGAAAACTTCCTTGTTAGTCAAAGAAAAGCTTTTATTGACAGCAGGCCCAGCAAACGCTGGATCTGAGAATATGCCCGGCTGTGAGGTGAGAGTGTAGTGAAGCACCGCCTCTACAGAAGAAGAGGAACGCCTGATTCTGTAGCCCCGCCCACCCACTCGTGCCACTAACATCACACAGGCCTACAGAGAGAGCTAAACCGCATCGAATCTCTAAACATACCGCATAAGCTTCATTCTGATTCTGATATGATGAATGCATGGATGAACTTTATTTTTACTAAAGATCCAGCTCACGTGGGGAAGACATTGAGCGTCTGTTCCTTCATTTCACCGCGGATTTGTTTATAAACATGAGACTGGATTTGCAGACCGGATGAATGAATGAAGCTACACACTTATTTGAGTAAAACGTGTGTTTTATATGTGATAATATTGCATTGTTACAGATCGTATTGATTATGTGTAGGTGTCTAACTGAACGTTAGCGCGCTGTCACAGGCTGGAGAATCCTTTATTTGAGGTGTTGTTGGTTCATTGTGCTGCGATTCGAGATCAGAATCGGACATGTATGGGCCAGGGCTCTCAAAGCCCTACGTCCCAGGGCTATGTGTTTATCAGACGGGCTACCAAAACATATCACCGGCCTGCCGACGGCTATCTTAAATAGTGAAATATTCCTTTCTTGATGTGCGTTGTTCACTCTCGGAAAAATACAATCACGGAAGTTTTGATCATACTGATTTGTCTGACTCTGCAGTGAGGCTTGTGTGTGTGTGTTAAAGGTCCCATGGCATGGCATTTTTCTATTATTTTATAATGTATTCTGAGGTGTACTTATATTGTTAGAATGATTTTTTAAATCATAAAATGTCATAATTTAGAAATAAAAGGCCTTTTTTCTACACTGATGTTTGTCCTGTGGCTTAATGCCCTGTTTCAAGAGGCGTGTCTGCTGTGAGACTTCAGTAAAAACGCCCACTGTTGTGATTGGCTGACATCTTTGCATTTGAAATGAGTGGAGGGGGCGTGGTTTAACGAGGTCTACGAGGCACGAGCTGCTGCCAGAGAGACGGATGGACCTGAGTTCACTTCTCATCAGTTCTCTCAGCATGTCTCAGTTCAGTGAACTGTTGTAGTTACAGCATATACTTCAGGTTATTAGTTTATTTCTAGTCGGAGGGACTGTCACTCATGTCAGAAAGTTAGTAACTTTAGTAAATTATGGATCAGCGCTGACTGGAGATGCGAACCGTTTAGAACGATTCAGTCTGATTTGGTGAACTGGTTCGGTTCACTAAAAAGAACCAGTTCAAAAGAATGATTCGTTCGCGAACCGGACATCACGGAGACGGAGCGATTGCTAACAAAGTTATTTATAGTAACTACTGAGTTATGAGAGCGCTGTGAGTTTATTGTGTTTGTATCTGAGAGTTCTGAATAAACACGAGTCCCAGTCACGCCGAGTCCGTCTTCATCATTATTACCAACTTTGTAACACATGCAATGAACCATTACAGCTGTCGAGATGAACGAGTTATGAGTAAATGTTGATAATAACATTATTTTTAGATATGTTCCTATCATATGAAAAGCGTCAGTGACGCGCATTGAGTACACAGCGCAAACAAAGACACAACAGCAGTAATCGAATGTAATCCAGTTTATTGTGGAGCTAGGCTGGCTAGCTCACGCTTACCCCCCTTCTGCTTAATCTCGCCCCGCGTTTGGTGCCTCCGCTGTGGGCCAGATGCAGTACTGGGGGTCGGGGATGTTGAAGGCCGAGCCTCGGCGTGCGTGAGGTTTATCTCTAAAGAGATGTGAGTCTGCTGATGTTGAGCAGAAACGACTGTATGCAGATTTTAGAACAGATAGACTCGACGAGGACGTAAAAAAACACTGACTCACAAGATAGAAAACACGAAAACACCGTTCTGTCGGGAGAGAGAGAAGCCGCTGCTTGTGCACGAATAATTAATAATTAGCTACACATCAGAAATCACTGATCACAGATCAGAAGGAACTGAAAAAAGACTTCTGTTTTCATTTATACATCCAAACACTGAGAAACTGCCAGCGTTCACTCGTTCACAACCCATGATCTCTCGAGCGTTTGCATGGGTGTGCCAGATTCTCTGGGCGGAGGAAAGGGAGGAAACCGTTCCTGTGTGGACGTCATAACAGGAAAATTCCAGATCAGCTCGTCTGGGCTCTCATTTTCTCAAAGGCAGAGAAAGACAGCCAGAACTCGGTTTACACCCATCAAAAGTTCTAGCCACTTGGGGACAATATTCAGGCTAGGGGAACTCATATTAATGTAGAAATACCTCATAAAATGAAAATTTCATGCCATTGGGACCTTTAAGGGTGTGAACCTACACTGGTCTCACGGTTCGGTTTGATTACGATTATCATGCCATCGATTCGATTCAGTTCAATATCACGATGCATCACAATACATTGACGATTGGGCTGGGCCAATGAACGATATAATTTCAAATCACGATCAAATTCGTGTTGATAACGATGATAAGCTCTGGACATTTTTACTCGATATAGATTACTGTAACACCCAATCATGCAGCATAAATAAGCGCAACAGCAGCCAGTCACAGCCAGTCAGCGTGCAGCTTTTAACCTGCACATCAAAAGTACACCCTCTACTGGCAAAGAAAACTCCACGCGAGAAGGAAAAAATGAGTGGAAGCGGCGACAAACGTTAACTCAAAAGTGAAACTAACTTTTAACTAACTATTCCATCTTATCCATGAATTTACTGTTGTGACACTAACTACTGCCCCACATGGTACTGTGGCAGAAATGTGGGATATATTATATTAATAATGTAGACATGGATTGAATGTATTAAAGGAGTAATGGAATATTATTACAGTATGTTTTATAGAATTTGTGCACTTGTACAGTTTTTTCATACAAATACCATAGAAACCTTAGAGATACATTTTACCATGGTAGTGAAGAGCCATATGAGTGTTTTTAACTGTGGTTATCGTGATCTAAATCTATGATACTATGGAACTATGGTTCATTTTAATAAAACTCAGTCATGATATTTATATTTTACCATATAAAAATGAGGTTGTTACAATTTTTACAGATGTCCGTGTTTTTGTTGATGAACATGCATTTCTAAGACAAAACAAGCGAGCCGTCTGGACAGTCGCGGTGTCATGGTCTCATGTGGTTTCCACCAGCGCAGCACATCTCATTGTTTCTTTTAATTAATGAATGTCTAAAATATAAAACGAAGGAGAAGCCTAAAAAAGGACGAAGCCCGGTCCACGTTTGAGATATGACGTGAAAATTGGGGCCATGCAGAAATGCAGGGCTCTGGTCTAGACCTCTCAGACTAAGACACACACTGTTATTACACACAATCTTATTTGTCCTCCACACATCCGTTTCCCTGAAGATGAAGGTCTGTTTCTGCGGAGCACATGTTTGGACGCTGCCGTCTGATGGAATTCTCCAGACTTTGGAGATGATTTCATGCATCTACTAAAACTTTTTCCCACCATACTGTAAAGGATATAGGGGGGGGGGGGGGGGGGGTGGGGGGGGGGCTTAAATCAGACAATGAAAGGAAAGCCGCAGCAGGAATTCCTCCAGCACATCTCAGATGGACTCTCATGTGCTGATAAACACAAACATATGGGTGGAATATTTTCAGTCCAGAGAGGATGGACATCCTTTGATCGAGATCAGGAAAATGTGAAGAGAGTGGAAGGGCTTTGACATTCTTCAGGTTTGGAAGCATTTAAGGCAACAGTTCAAACTTCTGTCATCTTCAGCCTCACGTCGCAATGAATCCTTCACTAGTAATGTGTGCTTGAGTTCACAGAATCGCTGTGTTTGAGTGGAATCTGCGTCACTCTTCAAAGTCTCTGTGAGATTCACTTTTTCAAACATTTCATACCTCGTATTTATGCTTCCATTAAACACAATTGTGATAGACGACTGTGTAGAAAATTAGTTCAAAAAGGAAATGTTATTTATGAATATTGATTAACTTGATGTAGTTAAATTAATTTTACAGTCAATGAATCAGTTCGTCCAGCGAACACTCACTCACTGATTATTAAGAAAAGGGTATTTTTCATTGCAACAGAAAATAATCCTTTCCTAGCATGAGCTGTGATCATAACCGTCAAATTCACATTGATTTACAAGCACACCAGAACCATATATGTATTGAGCACAAGTTTTATTAACTAAATCACGAACACAACTAATCAAAAAATGCATACACACAATCACACATACATGGGTAGGATGGAAAGTGACATAATGAAACTGAAAAACAGGAATAAAGCTATGGAAAAGAGTCATTAACCCTCAGGAGTCTGAGCTGTTTTGGGGCCCTTTAGAAGTTTTGACATGTTCTTACATTTGTGTTTTTTTCAGTTGCTTATAAACACATTAACACTGTATTCAGCACAAACTGAAGGTCTGTTTCTGCTGAGCACATGTTTGGACGCTGCCGTCTGATGGAATTCTCCAGACTTTGGAGATGATTTCATGCATCTACTAGAACTTTTTTCCCACCATACTGTAAATCAGTGGTTTTCAAACCCTGAGACTTAAAAAATGGGTTGCCAGGATGATTTAAGGAAAATGGAGTTACATTAAAAATAAAAATAAATAGTTTTCACAAAATCAGTCTATAGGCCTATATAATCAGCGCCTTACGCGCACACACACAACATATTCCAGCATTGCAAACATGACACCGCAGCAGCCTGTTCATTATCAACATAAAATAGTCAACCTAACATATAAAAAGTTACACAGCTCAGTTTAAATAGTGAGTAGTAGCCTACAATTCGTGCCATTGAGCGTGAGCCGCTGTGGTGTTTCCAAGCACATTTTTGCGCATTCAACAGGGGGCGCGCAGCTCTTAAAGGGCCCACACCATATGAGCGGAACTAAAATAACCAATAGCTATGTTTGTAGAGTTTTAAATGTTTGTAGTACATTATACAATTTTGCTTTATTTACCGGTATTATTTCTGAATGCAATCAAATGCGACTTTTTTTTTTTTTTTCAATCAAGCGATTAATTGGTTAAAATCCTTGTTGGTTAACGTCCCATATATTGGCCTAGCTATCAAATTAGTGCAAAATCAACTTTGCGTTGTGAATGCATCAATAATCAAAAGCGATTGTGTGGAAAAAGTGCTGAGCTGAATTTTTGTGCTCTATTGGTTTAATGGAGAATACAGTCAAATGGCCCATTGTATACAAGTATTCTTATGCTTGGCTTAACTTGTTTGAATGGTTGTAAGCCTATATATGGGTCACGAAAAAGAAAAAAAGAGGGTCGCTCTTAAAAAAGTTTGAAAACCACTGCTGTAAATTATATAAAATTAAAACTTAAATAGAACTTAAAATGGATAAAAAAAAAGCTTAAATCGACCGCTGACTCGACGGGGTTAACCATGAAAAGAACCATCAGCTTGTTATTTTCACAGCACCTCATTAGGAGGATTTTACTGCGTATCCTGACCCTCTGTTTAGTTAAAATAGGAGATGCTTTATTTGCCGTGGCAGTTGACGCAGTTTCGTAAAGTTCCTGATTTGATGGTTCTGTGAGTCGATGGTGTTGAAGTTGTAATCGATTTCTTCTGCATGGACTGAAGATATGATAAACTTGCATGGTTGCTTAGACTCCATCATGGTTGAGGAAGTTGCACATGGCTTCGGGTGTTGGGACTGGGTCCTGCTGGGAAACCTTGGGTCCTCCATCATGTGGATGTGACTTTGACACGTCCCACCTACCTAAGCATTGTTGAGACCATGTACAGCCTTTCATGGAAATGGTATTCTCTGGTGACTGTGGCTCTTTCAGCAGATAATGCGCCGCCACAAAGCACAAATGCTTCAGGAATGGTTTGAGAAGCACACCAACGAGTTTGAGTCCAAATTCCCCAGATCTCAATCCAATCGAGCATCTGTGGGATGAGCTGAACAAACAAGTCCGATCCATGGAGGCCCCGCCTCACAACTTACAGGACTTAAAGGATCTGCTGCTTAAATCTTGGTGCCAGATACCACAGCACACCTTCAGGGGTCTAGAGGAGTCCATGACGGGTCAGCAAAAGGGGGTCCAACTCAATATTAGGTCATAAAGTTATGCCTGATCGGTGTATTGTAAATCAATGATAAACTTGAAAAGTTTACATGTCTGTTTGATTAGCCGTCGCTAACATAATCCTAATGTTTTATAAACCTCCTTGTTTCTGGGCAACAAAATATTTAGTCCCATCATTAGTGCTAATGTCAGGCTCATTTCTTTGGATGTACTTTGGGTTTTATGGTGACCAACTGTTTAAATTATAAAGGAAGAGGTCAAAACTTCTATATGGTAAATCCAATTTAATTTACTCCAATAATTACATAGACTGGCTATTAACACCAGTCAAGTCCAGATACGGTTTTTACATCACAAGTAAGTCCAGCCGATTTTCCATTGTATTGTAGCTACTAGCTAGATATAATGTATGTGGAAACAGGCCTCGCAACAGAAGCATTTTGAATGAATCTCTTGAGTGAATGATTCAGTGACTCACTCATAAAGACTTCACTTGTTTCATTACGGGATGAATCAGTGTTTTTGAAGGAATCTCTTGAATGAAGGATTCAATGACTCACTCATAAAGACTTCACTTGTTTCATTACTGGATGATTCAGTGTTTTTGAATGAATCTCTTGAGTGAATGATTCAATGACTCACTCATAAAGACTTCTGTTTCATTACGGGATGAATCAGTGTTTTTGAATGAATCTCTTGAGTGAATGATTCAATGACTCACTCATAAAGACTTCACTTGTTTCATTACTGGATGAATCAGTTTTTATTATGTTTTTATACCTGTCAAGCTTTAAAGGATGAGTCCACTTCAGAATGAACATTTCCTGATGATTTCCTCACCTCCATCTCATGTCTTTCTTTCTTCAGTGGAAAAGAAATGAATTTTTTTGAGGAAAACATTCCAGGATTTTTCTGCACATAATGGACTTCAATGGGAACCAACGGCGGCTTCAGAGGCTCTGACCGAGGAATAGAGTCTGATCTAGATAAACCATCTGCCATTTTCTAAAAAAAAGAAACATTAATATACTTTTTGCTCATCTTGCGCTGCTGAGCGACTCGTCACAGATTGCGCAATCACGTTGGAAAGGTCACGCTAGACGTAGGTGGAAGTAAAGCCCCAAGCGAACGTGCAAAGACTAAATCAAACGCCCTTTAGCAAAAAACACTCCATCTTCAACTTCAAACTGTCCGACATCGTTGTTTTACCTTCTTTTGCTAAAGGATGTTTGTATTAGTTTTGGCACAAGCGTTTAGAGCGTTACTTCTGCCTACGTCTAGCATGACCTTTCCGACGTGATTGCGCAATCCAATGGTTTGTCTAGATCAGACTCTATTCCTCGTCTGGGATTGGTCAGAGCCTCTGAAGCCCTTCCTCTGAAACTGCATTTATCTGGACCTTCAGCCGTTGGTTCCCATTGAAGTCCATTATGTGGCCATGAACATCTTGGATGAGATGGGGGTGATTAAAATATCAGAATATTCATTTTGAAGCAAACTAATCCTGACTTTAATGACTTTAACATAACTGTCATTGTTATGTCAGGACTTTATATATTTAGAGATATGACCACAGTCAGTAAAATGCATGCGCTCGAGTCCCCTGTTTATAAACTGTCCCCTGAAGTATCAAAGTGTTGCTCCAGAATGAGAAATGTGTGTGTGTGTGTGTTATCTGTGTCCGTCTCTCAGGCAGCTGCAGAGTACGCCAAGTCTCGTCTTCCCATCATGTTGCAGCAGCAGCTTCAGAAAGAAAACAGCGCTCATCCTCATCAGTCCATCCTCAAGCAGGAGATACTCAACATGGACAAAGAGATCCTGGAGAAACTGTCGGCCTCCTATGATGAAGCAGGTGAGAGCTCACATTCACATCTTCAGCCATTAGACCTTCGACCTGAGAATCAAACCTTACATGTGATGAGGTAGTTGTGCACTGTGTCTCAGATTGTCATGTCATACTCTGTGTTGTTTAAGTACCTGACAGTATTCAGTAGAGCTGCATGATTCTGGATAACAGTCCGGATTAAAAAACAGAGGAAAATAATTGTTTCATTTCTGGATGAATTAGCATTTTTGAATGAATCTATTGAATGAATGATTCAATGACAAACACAGTTTTAACAGTCACATTACAATTACATAGTAATGGATACAATCATTATTTGAAGCGTAAAGTTACTTTCAAAAGGTGATTTAATCTATTATGATCGCTCATGAGTGTTTATATCCGAACTATACACTTTTATCCAGTACTTCTCTGATAATCTGAATGATTGTAAGGCAGAAATAATGATACTGTGTGGTTGTCATGGTTTAAATCACACCTATGTGACCGTTATCAGTTTGTAGCAGTAAATGAAGATATGTCACACCGATCGCAAGTTCAGTATGGAGTACCACAAGGCTCAGTGCTAGGACCGCTACTCTTCACCCTGTACATGCTACCACTGGGAGATATTATTAGGAAGCATGGCGTTAGTTTTCATTGATATGCTGACGATACTCAGCTCTATATTTCTTCACGCCCTGAAGAAACTTACCAATTCACAAGATAAACGGAATGCAGAACTGATATAAAACATTGGATGACCAGTAATTTCCTGCAACTCAATTTTTAATTATTGGACAAAAAAGCTCCACAAGTAGTAACCTAGAATACTGTCTAACACTTGATGCTCTGGAGCAGGTTTTCTTTGGTAAACCCAGAGTTTCTTTCAGTCTCCTCCCCTTTTTTAAAGCGCCAGCTGTGTTTAAATAGTTTATTCATTCATTCAAAATGCACAAATGTTTTTTTTACTGAGTATTTTGGTCGTATTTCAAGTACAAATATCAAAAAATTATAAATGTAATCTAAATCTAAAGTAAGCGAACAAATTAAATTATCTGCCACTTGACAAAAATACATGGTGAGAAAAGCATTTTTTGCAGTCGAGGTACATTCATTCATTGCTTATATTTTCATCATGGGGACACTGTCAAACTGACAAAAATGGCATGTCCTTTTATACAGGAAGGATCCTGACGTTCACTTGATAAACCTCTAGAAGTATCCTGATAATTAGAATTTCCTTTAGGATTTCCAGTGGTTTGATGCATTGATGACACTCATATTCCCATCATCACACTTTCTGAAAACGGATTACTGTATGGAATGGAAGGATGCTGCCAGATGATAGTCCGAGATATAGGCCATAACCACCACCACAGCTTTTAAATACATTTATTTACAATTTTTATGGTCATCGTTATTCCCTACAAATACTTTATTCTTTTTCCTGATGGATGTTAATATTCTTCCTCCATCTCCTCTTCATCTGTCAGTGGTGCTGGTGTTTGGCTGGCCTGAGTAGAAGTCAAATGTTTAATGTCATTACCATAATTAATAAATGTAACAAGTGGGATCATAGAACATTTCATTATGTGAAAGAGCATTGACCCTTTTCACATTTCTGGGTTTCTCAGAGCGGATGTCGTCATAGGGTTAACTTTTATAGCGGTGAATGAAAGAATACATTAAATATATATTTTTGTGTCCCCATTTGCTCAAATAGCAAAAGAAAAACTCCACAATAGTGATTTAACTACTTTCAAAAAGAGGGAAAAAATAGAGTGAGTTTGATAACGGAAGTGGAAAGAGAGAAAGATGTTAATTTTCACCATCACTCCCATAGACACTGTATTAGAAACACTCTCACAGCAGCGGTAACTTGTTTTTTGTAATTTGATGCAAAAGTAATATAATATTAAAGTAATGTAAAATAAATAAATAAATACAAAAAACGTTGCAGGATTTACGATATTGATGACCATTAAAACACGTCATCACTGTGAAAAGGGTCTATGTGGGAAAAGCTGCTGCACATTGGACACTGAATTATATTTAATTAATATGTCAAATGTTTGTAAAGTCATTAAACCAACACCCATGAACATTTTATGCTTAAAGCTTTACCTGATCGAATTATGTTATTTTTCATTTTTAGCTGCTGCCACATTTTTTTGCCTTTTGGATACCATGAAAATTAAACTTAATTAAGAATTAAACTTACATATTGACCCTGAAGTATGCAAACGTCTTTTTGTTGGGTGCTGTTGCCATGGTGAATCGTAATTTCGGAGCTCCATTGATCGTGGCTTTTCATAGTTGGAGTGCATGTGCTTAACTCAGAGTCAGTCTACTCAGAGTTGATTGAACTACCTCAATTCAGCTGTTCTGAAACCCAAAACTCAGAGTTTCCCATCTCAGAGTAAGTCAACTCAGAGTTCAGGTTTAAACTCAGAGTTGATTGAACCTCGTTTCTGAAACAGGCCCCTGGGTGTGCTCTTTGATACCAATCTTTCGTTTGAAAGCCACGTTTCTAGCATCTGTAAAACTGCTTTCTACCATCTTAAAAATATATCTAAATTACGGCACATGCTCTCAATGCCAAATGCTGAACACTTGAGGTCATGCGTTCATGACCTCAAGGCTAGATTATTGTAATGTTCATGAGCTGTAGATTATTGTAATGCTCTACTGGGTGGTTGCCCTGCACGCCTAATAAATAAACTCCAGCTGGTCCAAAACGCTAGCCTGACGTCGTCATACTCAATTCTAGTCAGAATATGAGTCTGATACTGTCAGGATGGTAAAAGAGGAACCAGTTGCGGGAATAAATGTTTATTAAATGACAAAAACAGACAAAATCAGGAACACAGAGAAAAGAGAGTCCACGGTCAGAAGAGCAAACAGGGATGATGCCAGCCAGGTACAAGGGTGTACTATGTCGACCCAACAGGGGGCGTTGGAGAAAGGATTATCAGAGGGAATGGCAGAGCAGGCCCAAGCTGCAACACTGGAGAGTGGAGGTAGAAATGAGTGCAATCCAAAGACAATGAAGTAGGCGAGTTCACAGATGATCAGCTGGTGACGTAACGTCACAATGGCAGGGGGAAGAGAGAGAGATGAGTAAACCTGAAGGGTGGAGGTTGGGTCCTGGCAGTGGATGCTGAAATCCTTAGTGGTAGGCAGGCAGGGAAGATCCAAAAAGGAGGGAGGCCTGGATCTGGTAGCCAAAGCAGACAGGGGAGCTGGGAGCAAAAAGAAAAGGAGAGGGGAAAAACAAAAACGAAAACTAGCCAGACGGGAGCTCAAAAAACTAGTTTAGGAAAACAGGGAAAAATAAAGAAAACAAAGAAGTAACCAAAACTGAAGAAAGTAGACAGGAACTCAAGACTAGACTAAGACTCAAGACTAAAGACTAAAACTTTTGCAGAAGAGAGAAGTCTCAGAGACCATAGACAAGAGCCAGGTAACTCAGCAGAGCAGAGATTCAATCTGGCACAGGACAGAAAACAAGAGGGGAATATAAAGGGTGGCAAACGAACAAAAACAGGTGTGAGCAATAATGAGATAACAAGGTAACAAGAGGGGCGGAGTAACAATAGACAGAGCACATGGCATGGCAACACAAATAACCAGGGGCCTGTTTCAGAAAGGAGGTTCAACCAACTCTGAGTTTAAACCTGAACTCTGAGTTAACTTACCCTGAGATGGGAAACTCTGAGTTTTGGGTTTCAGAACAGCTGAATTGAGGTAGTTCAATCAACTCTGAGTAACTGACTCTGAGTTAAGCTCATGCACTCCAACTATGAAAAGCCACGATCAATGGAGCTCCGAAATGATGATTCACCATGGCAACAGCACCCAACAAAAAGACGTTTGCATACTTGCGAGTCAATATGTAAGTTAAATTCTTAATTATTTTAATTAAGTTTAATTTTCATGGTATCCAAAAGGCAAACAAAGAATGTGGCAGCAGAAAAAAACTAATTAAAAAAACATAATTCAATCAGGAAAAGCTTTAAGCATAAAATGTTCATGGGTGTTGGTTTAATGACTTTACAAACATTTGACATATTAAATAAATATAATTCAGTGTCCAATGTGCAGCAGCTTTTCCCACATAGACCCTTTTCACAGTGATGACGTGTTTTAATGGTCATCAATATCATAATCCTGCAACCTTTTTTTTATTTTTTTTATTTTTATGTATGTACATTTATAACACTAATACTTTGCATTATATTACTTTTGCATCAAGTTACCGCTGCTGTGAGAGTTTCTAATACAGTGTCTATGGGAGTGATGGTGAAAATTAACATCTTTCTCTCTTTTCACTGCAGTTATCAATCTCACTTTAATTTTTCCATCTTTTTGAAAGTTGTGAAATCACTATTCACTAGCAAGGACCACACCACAACTGCACAGAATTAGCTAAGCTTTATAAATTAATAAGGGTCGAGGGGAATGGGGAAAGACGTAAACGACAGATCTCCGAATGAATAAGGGTCGAGGGGAATGGGGAAAGACGTAAACGACAGATCTCCGTCAGGCTGATCGGGGAGTCTGACCCGGGAGACTCAGAGTGGGGGCTTCGTCTCGGTAGGCAGTAAGCTGAGTTACTTGAAGACCCCCCTGGATGTAGCCTGTGGAATTAAAATTGAGGTGTTAGAGATTGAAGGAGAGAGGATTGGGGTCGAGGGAAAGTGGGATGAATGGATGAGTTGGAAGGGAAGGGGTCGGGGGAAATAGGGATGGATGAGTTGGAAGGGAAAGGGTGGGTGGGGTTCGAAAAACTGAGACGAACGGTGTGGTGAAGGTGGGTACCGTGTATATATACAGACGGGGAGAGAGAGCTGATTAGTTGAGGGGTGGTCCTGCTCCTGAACTTTAATTAACTTGTTAAATACATTTCACTAGCAAGGACCACACCACAACTGCACAGAATTAGCTAAGCTTTATAAATTAATAAGGGTCGAGGGGAATGGGGAAAGACGTAAACGACAGATCTCCGAATGAATAAGGGTCGAGGGGAATGGGGAAAGACGTAAACGACAGATCTCCGTCAGGCTGATCGGGGAGTCTGACCCGGGAGACTCAGAGTGGGGGCTTCGTCTCGGTAGGCAGTAAGCTGAGTTACTTGAAGACCCCCAAAGGTTTGGATGAGATGATGCGGGCTTGAGCTTGACGTAGATCGTTTAGATTATTGCGGATGTACAAGCGGTACGCTTCGGATGACCATCGACCTAAGACTCTGATTGTCTCGTCCGAGATGCCCATGCTGGCGGCCGTGGTGGCTGCTCCTATACGGAACGAATGTATAGAGTAATGTTCGGGAGATATGCCGGAGGTCCTGAGAATACTTTGGAAGTGTTTGCTAAACCAGAATCTCGTGGCCATTTTCCTGTTTTCCGTGAGGAAGAGTGGTTCTTGAGGAGATGAATGGTTGGCGTATCTGGAAGAAACGTATTTCGAAAGTGGCTCATAAGGACTGAGGAAGGAGTGGAGGCGAAAGATGTATATTGGAAACGCCTCTCCGAATTGGTCGGTTTTACTTCTCTTGAGATTATATATCAGAGAATCTGGTGTATGAGCGGTGATATCTGAGAGGCTGGGATGAATGGCTGGGTTGAAGGCTGAAGTCGACGGGGCGAATTCTGAGCATCTCAGGAAGCCGAAGAATGCGAGAAAGAACATGCATTCTAATGTTTGGTCGATCGATGGGCTCAGGTAGCCGGAACGTAATGTGTGGATGCATTGGCTCAGGAGGTCAGAAGTTAAGGGTAAGCGTTTGATGTTGAGGACTGGTTCTTGTTTCCGTAGACCTCTGATAAGCATAGATACGTGGGAGTGAGAAATGGTTTGGCATTGGTCGCCGGTGGCAAGTTTGTAGATAAAGTTAATTCCGGATAGGTAAGTCTGAATGGAGGATGCCCTGATATTTTGGTAGGAATGGGCGTGAGTAATGAAGTTACAGATGGACAAAACGTTCATTAGAGGAAATGAGAGTTGGTAAAAGGAGTGGTAAGCCTTGAAACAGTTCCACCCGGTCAAGTAAGCAGAGAGGGTACTCTGGGCGAGGCCGTTGAGAATAGCTTCTCGCGAAGCATGTGAAAGTTCTTCCAGCTGTGGATTTAGTTGAAGATGGTGGCTGAAAACGGTGGAACTGGCGTGGGATGGATGTCTGATTCTGGAGCTAAGATTCTGAACTTCTGAAAAGAGAAACGAGACAATGAGTCGGCTATTCTATTGTGGTATCCTGGAACGTGTGCTGCTCGGATGATGAACTGACGTTGTGCCGATATGAGTGTCAGTCTGCGAACTAATTGCATGATCGTCAGGGAACTGGATCTGCCTTTATTTATGATTTCAACTACTGCCGAGTTGTCTGAGTGGATGAGTATGGAATGTCGGGACCATTCGTGCCCCCAAAGGAGGGCTGCTATAATGACAGGATACATCTCATAAAGTGCGGATGAGGGAAAGTCTGGCTGCTGAATTAAATGGCTGAACTCTGGTGGCCACTCGGAAGCGAACCAGCGGCCGCTGTAGTAGCCCCCGAATCCTATGGAAGGCGCTGCATCTGTGTACAGCTGGATGTCTTCTGGCTGTGTGACATAGTCATTATAAAAGAAGGATATGCCGTTCCATGAAGACAGGAATTTCTGCCAGAGCCGCATTTCCATTTTGCATGCTTCATCCAAGGTGACTTTGTCGTGTAGAGAGGGTATTGATGCTGCTTTTGATAGTAGGTTGGAAAGGAAAGATTTTCCCTGGGGAATTATTCTGATGGCATAGTTAAGGTGGCCGAGGAGGGCTAGCAGCTGTTGCTTTGTGCACCTGTCTGCTAGGAGATAGTTTGATAGGAGCAATGAAATGCGTTGCGTTTTCTCAGGAGGTAGAGATGCTTGGAAGGAGATGGAGTCTAGGGTGATGCCTAGAAACTCGATGGAGGTGCAGGGCCCTAAGGTCTTTTCTTTTGAAAGGGGTACGCCTAGTTCGGAAAACACTTTAACGAGGGTGGAAAGTCCTGAGTGTGGAGGTGCGGATGTAGGTGTGATGATGAGGAAGTCGTCGAGGAGGTGCAGGACGTAGGGAAGCCTGTGGTTGTTGATGAGAATCCAACATAAAGCCTCCGAGAGGGAGTCAAATATCTTGGGGCTGCTTCTGCAGCCGAAAGTGAGGCGTACTGAAAAATAATAAGCTCCTTTCCAAAATATTCCGAAGAAACGGCAGAATTCTGGGTGAATGGGCAAGACTTTGAAAGCACTGGTGATGTCTGCTTTTGAAAGCCATGCTCCGTGGCCTGCCTTGCGGATGAGAGTGATGGCTTGGTCGATGGAAGCGTATTTCATGGAGAAGTCTGGGGCTGGAATGATGCTATTAATGCTGGGAATGTGTGAGCCGTGTGGGGAGGACAGGTCGATGATTAATCTCTTCTTCCCGGAATACTTCCTGGTGGCGATTCCGATAGGGCTGATGCGAAAAAGAGTGAAAGGAGGTTCTTTAAACGGGCCTATCATAAATCCCTCTTGAACTTCTTTAGCTATTAAAGTGTCAACGGTGTTTGGTTCGGAGAGAGCAGACTGGAGGTTATGGGAAAGATGAGAAGTGTCTGGGATTATTTCTATGCCTGGAAGAAAGCCGTTTTTAAATCCATTGATAAGAAAATCAACAAACTCTCTGTTGGGGTGGTCTAGTAAGGCAGTAGCTAATGCTTCTACCTTGACTGGTGTGCCGAGATACTGTAATAGTCAGTCGGGTAGAGCAGTTGGGTTGTGGGGGCAAGAGGCTCTTGAGTGGGCGCCTCCACAGAAGGAGCAGGTGTGTAGGAATCTACAGTTGGAAAGAGAGCAGCCAAGATGGTTGAAGTTGTTGCATACCATTCTTCCTCCTTGGTAGAGGATCGGTCGTCCTCTTTTGTCAATGCCTTTGGGAAGTGGAACGTTGGCTGTGGGCTGTGTGTTTAGAGGTTTCGGAATTAGAGGAGGAGGTGGGGCTGCTGTGGATAATCTATTGAATACAGATGTTTTGCGTGAGGAGGGTTGAGATTGAGAGGCTGTGATGGTGCAAGCTGAGGCTGGATGTGATGGTGCTCCGCATAGTTCACAGGACATAGAAGTGCGTGCTGCGTAGATCCGACAATAGAGTTCTGCATCGAGAGTGCCCCAGTATGTCCCCTGATTGAACTGCTGTAACCGACCTGCTACTTGTGCGGCGAAAAGAACGTGGTAGTTGTAGAAGCCTGTTCCTCCGAAACGCACAGCCATGTCTAAAATGATTGATAGGTAATCATCTAGCTCGGTTCTCCGATCAGGATAAACAGAGCAAATTATATCTCTGTAGATCGAGAAAGCCAAAGCAAATTCGGTGGGAGTGAGGTCCTTTGAACGAGAGTTTAAAGGATGGCTGAACTGCATTAGGCCTTGAATGGTTTGCAGCTCTCTGGGCTGGCTGATATTTAAGAGGGATGGATGGAGGAGTTGGGCTAAATCTGTGTAGTTACCTGATAAAATCTGAAGACGTAAGGCTGAAGAGACTGGGGAAGGTCGGTGGATTGATGAAGCTGGACGAGGAGGCGGTGCAGCTGTGGCCAGGGTATATGGGCTAGTATTTATTGGCAGGATGTGAGGGTGTTGGGAAAGGGATGGGTAGGGGTGGGGGAGGGAGGGGAAAAGAGGTATATTAGGTGCGTAAAAGGAAGAAAGAGGAGGAGGTTGAAAAGGTCCACTGAGAGGTAGAAGTCCTGGGTTTGCTGCATGGGGGACTTGAATTGGGTGAATTTGTAGGGAAGAATCAGAAATAACAGGGGCCGTGTGGCTGTTAATGCCAGAAGGAAGGGTAGAAGAATGGATGCTGGGATGGAGGGATGAATGTCCGTGAGGATTTGTAGCTGTTTGTGAGCTTAAGTAAGCAAAGAAAGATGTCATGAATTGTGATAAGTCTGAGTTAGAAGGTGCAAATGTTGGAGGTAGTATTACTTGGTCTCCACTAGGTGGCGCGGACACTGCTGGCTGAGGCCGTTGTGGAGGCAGTGTGGTGACGTCATGAGTGACGATGAGAGGATCGCGTGTCAATGCCGGAAGCGTTGGAGGCTCGGAATTTGAAGTGTGTGTAGATGCTGTGTAAAGCTGAAAAAGTCTTGATTTATTGTCGGATCGGCTGAAGTGGATACCTTTGTCCTTAAGAGCACGCTGAAGGCGAGCCACGGTCCAATTCTTGATGGTATTCTCTGGTCTGGAAGACGTGGCATGAGTGTGCTGAGAATTGCTACGGTTTGTTGAATGATGACGCGGTTGACGAGGAGAGCGATCGCGCCGGCTTTCGTGCCTGTGTCGATCGATGATGGTAGTTCTCGTTTGCAGAGGAGAGTGATCCTGTCGAGTCGGGGTTGGAGAAATCTTCGATGATGAACTGTGACGTGAATGTCCGCTGGACTGAGGAATTTCTACGACGGAACGCAGCCGGTGTGAATTTTGGCTGCCTGGGGATTGTTGTGAAGACCTGACGGTCTGTGACGGAGGAGAGATTCTGAATAAATCGTCTTCGGAGTCAGAGGGGTTGATCTGCAGCTCGGAATCCATTTCGAAAAACTGAGACGAACGGTGTGGTGAAGGTGGGTACCGTGTATATATACAGACGGGGAGAGAGAGCTGATTAGTTGAGGGGTGGTCCTGCTCCTGAACTTTAATTAACTTGTTAAATACATTTGTGGAGGTTTTCTTTTGCTATTTGAGCAAATGGAGACACAAAAATATATATTTAATGTATTCTCTCATTCACTGCTATAAGAGTTAACCCAACTATGACGACTTCCGCTCTGAGAAACCCAGAAATGTGAAAAGGGTCAATGCTCTTTCACATAATGAAATGTTCTCTAATCCCACCTGTTACATTTATTAATTAGGGTAATGACATTAACATTTGACTTCTACTCAGGCCAGCCAAACTCCAGCACCACTGACAGATGAAGAGGAGATGGAGGAAGAATATTAACATCCATCAGGAAAAAGAATAAAGTATTTGTAGGAAATAAAGATGACTATAAAAATGTAAATAAATGTATTTAAAAGCTGTGGTGGTGGTTATGGCCTATATCTCGGACTACCATCTGGCAGATCATCCTTCCATTCCATACAGTAATCCGTTTTCAGAAAGTGTGATGATGGGAATATGAGTGTCATAAATGCATCAAACCACTGGAAATCCTAAAGGAAATTCTAATTATCAGGTTACTTCTGGAGGTTATCAAGTGAACGTCAGGATCCTGTATAAAAGGACATGCCATTTTTGTCACTTTGACAGTGTCCTCATGATGAAAATATGAGCAATGAATGTTCCTGCAAAGAATGCTTTTCTTACTTTGTATTTTTGTCAAGTGGCAGAAAATTTAATTTGTTTTAAGTAAACTTTGCTTACTTTAGATTTAGATTAAATGTATAAAAAAATGTATATTTATACTTGAAATACGACCAAAATACTCAGTAAGAAAAGCATTTGTGGCGTTTGAATGAATGAATAAAGTATTTAAACACTGCTTGTGCTTTAAAAAAGGGGAGGAGACTGAAAGAAACTCTGGGTTTACCAAAGAAAACCTGCTTCTGACCAGGTTAGGTTCACAGGGTAAGTTACCCTAGTAACTGACTCTGAGTATAAGTTACCTCTCTTTCAGAAACGGGCTTGACTTATCCTGCTTTCTCGGGTTTGACATACCTCCCATTCTGAAACAGAAAACCCAGAGTTTCCCTTATTTCAGGGTTAACATACTCAGAGTTTTCACTTAACCTCCTTTCTGAAACGGGCCCCAAGTGGACCAGACAAACACAAACAAGTGTCCAATTATGTGATATACAGACTCAGGAATGCGATTTTTAGCTGCCAGCCCTGCCAAAATAACACATATTTTACCCCCCAAATGCCTTTTTTTTCCCGGAGAACCCCCCATGGAAAGCCATTGGGCTTGTTTTTTGCTAGTTTTGAGGAACGTTAGCAATTGGGCGGGTTTTGTTGTAAAAACTTGGCAACCCTGTCTGCCCGCACGCTGGAATAAGTAGCCTAAAGAAGAAAAAGGTGAGTGTAAACGATCTTTGCCGGTGTTGTAAAAAAGAATTTAAGGATACACAGAGTACTTACCAACACCATCATCATTTCTGAGAGAAATAGTAAAGGTGAATACATATACGAACAAGTTTTCCGTTTAGGATTAGAACAAATTCAACCCAAGCGCCTTTGATGACGTGGATGATTACGTTACTGTTGATCATCTGTCCATCATCGTCTAAAGCCCGCCCTGACAATTTCATTGGTCCGAACAGCTTCTGTTCGGGCATAATTACTTCTCTACCGATCAAGTCCAGACCGAACTGCCCGTGTAAAAATGTTGTGGGCGGGGCTAAGTTCGGCTGGCATCCAGGCTACCAAAACGCAGCAGCTCGAGTTCTTACTAGAACCAGGAAGTATGACCATATTAGCCCAGTTCTGTCAACACTGCACTGACTGCCTATTAAACATTGCATACATTTTAAAATCTTGCTTATTACCTACACAGCACTAAATGGTTTATCTCCAGTACTTGAGGGGAGTTGGAATTGAAAAACGACACACCTGTGCTCATGCGTACTCAAACGAGCTTGCCTACAGAAAAACTCATGATGCTTACGTGCATGCCATCCCTACTCTTACAGATTCACGTTTTTTGAAGTTTACAAGGAGATGATAATTGTGGGATCTTTGGGGTTTGTGTTCTCTAGCAACCTGGCGCTGTTGCCGTGTGGATGAGCGACCGTAGAGTTTTCTAATGAATGATTGGTGAATGATCTCTAGAATGTGAGAGCAGACTAACGGAGAGAGAGAGAGAAGGATAGAGAGACGCGGTTAATGCCATTGGTGCCTTTGTAGTAATTTGAAATTTTTTATTCATGGAAAGGCCCTTGAGATGCAGCATCTCGTTTTCAAGGGGGACCAAGAACATACAACAGATACAATACAATACAAAACAAACAGAACATTACAAGACAAATCTGCTCAAAGATCCCCCCTACCCCCCCAGGACCATTTCAGAGTCTGCAGAGTATACAAATGTTTACAAAGACAGTAGTAGAAATCCCCGATGACGTCACTCCACTTTAGAGGATCGCAGTATCTGAAATAAGTACATGACACACGGATCTTTGTGTATACATGCAGACACACATGAAAGCAGCCTGGGTTTCCAGTGATAACTGGCTTCACTGTTCCCTCTCAGGAGGTTGTTCTTCATTCTTGTGAACGGGTCAGGTCAGCCCAGAGCCTCGCTCACGTGCGCTTTGTGTCTCACTCAGGTACCACGTGTCTGGTGGCTCTGCTGTCTGAGAAGGACTTGACTGTAGCTAATGTTGGCGATTCCAGGGCAGTGCTGTGTGATAAAGACGGTAATGCCGTCCAGCTGTCACATGACCACAAACCCTACCAGGTCAAAGAGCGAAAGAGAATCAAGAAATCAGGTGAGTAGCAGCCCACTGTAGTCATGCCTCTCTCTCTCTATGATTTCTCTGATCTATGATTCACTGCTTATGATTTATGAGGATGAATAAAAAAGCACTGGGTGGATTTGTACAATTATAGGGTGGTTGTGCTCACACACACTGCCAACACACACCACATTCAAACAACATGTAAAAGTACATTTTGTATAATAGGTGCCCTTTAAATTGCAGTTTCTCCGCCAGCATTTTTGAACATTTTCACAAAACTTTCATGGCCCCCAGGATGTTTTGTTGTATGAACATGCAATCTATCAAAAGAATGAACAAACCCTCTGTTTTATTCTCGCTTCATGCATTATTTTTTATTTTTTAACACTTGAATGAGGGTACGTTTCATAAAAGAGCAACACTGAGCAAAAAGAAAATCCTGTTTTTGTCAAAGACTCCATCCAGATGTGATTGAGATGATCAAACACAGATGGAGTAGATGGAGTCCTAGAGCTTTCAATCAGGAACAGGCAGTTTTGATTTAAATGCTGTTTAGTGTTGATGATCAAGTTATTTTACATATGCATATGATTACATATGATGTCGCTTGTTTGTGCTTCTTCTTCGCCTGTGTTTCGATCAGGAGATTCTGTACTCTTCCCCTACCGAAAACACAGACAGATGGCGGGGAAAGAGTTAAAAATGTTCTGCAACTGTTTTAGATTTATTAGCACAACTGTGTGTGTGTTCAAGTTCAAGGCCTGGTGACGTCCTACAGAACATGTTTTTTGAAACGCTTTAACTCTTTCATTGAATGATCGGCCTGCTTTAATTCTCTGATTTAGGTGGCTTCATCAGTTTCAACGGCTCCTGGCGTGTGCAAGGCGTTCTTGCCATGTCCCGGTCACTTGGTGACTATCCGCTGAAGAAGCTGAAGGTGCTGATCCCTGACCCTGATGTGCTGACCTTCGACCTGGACAAACTGCGGCCTCAGTTCATGATTCTGGCCTCAGATGGACTCTGGGATGCCTTCAGCAGCGAGGAAGCCGTGCACTTCATCAAAGAGCGTCTGGATGAGCCGCACTTCGGTGCGAAGAGCATCGTCCTGCAGTCCTTCTACCGCGGCTGTCCGGACAACATCACCGTGATGGTGGTCAAGTTCAGAAAGAGACGCTCCAGAGCTGCTGGCTAGAAAACAATCACGTAATGCAAACCAGTTTTTGACTGGATGAGCCGTTATCATTATGCATTACTTTAACGTTCGATAAAAATGTTAAAAGACTGTATTTTTTGGGAGAAGCAACATTTTATATTTAAATTGAATGGTTCAGATTTAAGCAATCACTTCTTCATTAAAGGCACAGAACAATTCTTTCATAAAATCTATTCAAAGTGCAACAAACAGGACCATTATCATCCCTCACTCTGATGGCCTGTGATCTGTTTTTAATCAGCCGTGTTGGTTTTAATTTCCCATGTTATATGTTCAATAATTAAGAAGTAACCCAGCTAATACGTACGGTGTGTAAATGATGAATCATGGAGAAACAGGTAAACTGTGAGTGTCTGTCAAGCTGTAAAATATCAAGCAACTCCCTAAAAACCTCCTCAAATGCACACCGTATGCAAACACAAGTTCTTAATTTCTGTGCTAGTGCAAACCTTTCTGCACTCTTTGCCCCCTTAAGATCAAATTCATGTACACTGGAATATACTACAGATATATATACACACATATGTAAAGTAAGAATAAATGTTCATTCCTCTTCTTTGAAGGAACCTTTGAATCTGAACGTTTCCTGAAATCTGTCAGAGGGGGAATAATCAGTGAATCAAGACTTGAATGTGGGTCTAGCATCATGTGACTTCATATGTTGACCTTGTGCATTTGGTCGATTCTCCATCCCAAACTCATTTCATAAGTTACAGAAGCATCCACATCAAACAGGCGGTGAAGTGACGTGTGCCTAGTTCAGCTGGAACGCTTTCTGTTCATATCAAGACATTTATACCAAGCTAAAGTTTCCTTTGTTTATGCCTATAACTGTCAGTTGTGTATGTGGCCACACATCAACACACACAGACCACTGTTACACTTTATTTACAGGTGTCTTTATTACAATGCAGTTATCGTTATTAATTAATGAATAATTGTATTCCCTTACTATAGGGTTAGGGTTAATTGCATGTAATTATGCATCATTTCTAGTCGTTACTACAGTAATGTAACAAGGACACTAAAATCAAGTGGGATCAAAATACTAAAACATATTTCAGGTATATCTGACTTTTACAGACTTTCCTTGATCATTTGATTATTTTAATCCCAAGTGTGTTGTCTTATTGAACAAACTTATTTGATCTCTCTCTATCATGAATTCATTTTCCAGACGTGTTGTGTTGTCTACAGTTGACAGTGTCTGAAGGTTCATGTTAATTGTCAATGTATTATTTTACACAATGATATGTCTCTGAGACGAAGAATAACAAAAGTAATGTTCATATTAAATATTAAAATATTAAATTTTCATATTAAATATAAAAGGCGACGCAATATCAGTCAATGGAGCCCGACTTTCAGAAGCTGCAAAAGCATCATCAAATAATGTCACGAAGCCCCTGATATTATTCCTGTGCATGTGTTTATCAATTATGACAATTGGTGAGACATGCATATTTAATAAAAATAACAAATGACTCTGAATCGTGTTTAAGATTGTTTAACTTACTATGTAATGGGTATTTTAAATATAATAAAAAAATGTATGGATAATAAATATTTTATTAAAAATGCTGTATTTTGTCATTTCTAGAGATGCAGAGAAACAGAACGAGCACAGCTACGAGAGAACACAGGCTGTTTACAACTTCAGGACGTGCCAATATTGGAAGAAAAACGCAATTAGATTATTTTCCAAAATCATTCAGCCCTAATTTAGTTATCAAAGGTAATGTTCCTGTCTTTTTATGTATCACAGTATATGAGGGGCCTGTACCATGATGGTAGTTTAACAAACTCAGGGTTACAGGATTAGTTTCGAGTTGACAAAACCAAACCAATCTATTCAGGCTTTGTTGGTCCCATGATGCTGATCATCAGCTTTCTCTGTCAACTCAGGCTTTGATCCTGAGTTTAGGAGTTTAGCTGTGACATCAGTAGTTAACAGCCAATCACACGCTGTGGATCAGTGAAACTGAGATTCATTTCTCTCTTCTGCAGAATATTACATGATTGAAAAATATTAAGAATTTAAACAAATAGTCAGGAAGAAAAGAGCTGTCTATGAAAGAGGATAACTTAAAGAAATATCTTATACGTCAATGCAAGTAAAAGTTATGAAGTTAGTTTAGTTGATATATAGAGAGAATTGAACATTTAAGATCATATGTAGTCATTTTTATTGCGTTATTTATTGATTTTAAAGCTCATTTGTATGACCTTTATATAGGCTATTAATATTAATTTTTACTAAGTGCCTATTAATGATTGATTAACTAAAATATATAAGGGTATAATTACATAAATGATATCTAAATCATTCAAAAGTATTATTATTATAAATAAGCATTGTTAAAAGCCAGACACTTTAGCCTTTAAAAACCATTTGCTATAGTGACCTTTAATTTGGAGTAGAAACAGGGGGAGTGACTTTATTGCATCAGAGGCGTGTCACTTTGCTCACAGCTGATTGGTCCAATTTCAGTTTGAGATGTCTTATCCAGAACATAACCTGCCCTGGAGCAGGTCAGCTGTGGAGCGTAAGTTACTATGGAGATGAACACGGCTAAAAGCCAAACCACTTTATTGGTACCTAAAACCCAGGATTGGCACAAACTAAGCTTAAACATATCTGGCTAGCCAGCTAAACCGGCTTCATGGTATAGGCCCCAGGTGTGTGTGGCTTACACCTGGTTTATGAGGACATCATAAGATGTTCCTGAAGTTTGACTTGATTGAAGAAAAAGACAATACAAACGACTCAGTAGATAAGTTATACCCAAGGCTAAATTTGAGCCGGAACATGCTGGAACATGTTCCGGCACCTCCGATGTTGGATCCGGAACCTTTTTTATTGAATCCGGCAAATTAAATTCAAATTAAATTAAATTTTATTCAAATTAATCGTCTGAAAAAAAAAAAAATTTGTGTAGTGTTCAATGTTATTGGTCGTGTTCGTATTTATTCCCTATGAAAGTTCCATAAAAAAATTGTGTTCAACTTTCGATGCGTTTTGAGATGAATGTTTAGTTTAGAGTAAGACAGAGAGGGGGAGGGGAGAGTTTGTTTGTTTTGCGGTCTATAGAGTGCCGAAGTTATGACGTCACTTTGTAGGCCAAAACGTGGAAGTGAGTTAGCATTTTAGCACTTCCGGTTCCCTCTCCCTAAAGTCTATGGGTTTTTTGAATGGGTTTTTGCTAAATCGCCTGAAATAAGGTCTGTGGTCAACAAAGCCTCTAAATATTTTCACGTTTTGATCTATGACGTTTCAGCCTCACTTATGAAGAACTTATGTGGCGTGAATAAAACGCGCTATTCGCGCAAAGTTGGATGCTTGAACATTTTGAGTTTACTCGCTTCATTCGTGTGTGACATTCACTTCACAACAGAATTCGCGTCATGGGCGGGGCTTCTGCCAGCGGCTCGTCTCGTTGAGAAATGGCTGACATGGGCTGTGTTTACACATCTTTTTTTTGTTAAAATCTACTGTTAATGTGTGACAACGTAGTTTTAAGACTTTTTCAGACGATAATGTAGTTGTTTAAAGCTCAAATCTGTGGTTTATTTATAAGAAGAGTGCCTATTTGAACATTTTATCTGGTGTTTTCGGAGTTGTGAGCTCCAGTGGATCAGCGGCGCTCCACGCTTGTTTACCCGGCGAGAGTAGCCTTTCCTCGGCCAGTCCTTCTGCCGTCTGCCGCTGGCTCTGATGTCTCCAGCTATAATTCGTCTTTCAATATAATATAATTTGTTCCCTGGCAAATCGTTTAGGCTGAGGGCAAAGTGAAGTTGCATTACTTTTTTATTTTAGGCTATTTAACTTTACGTTACCGTTGTAGCCGACTAGCACTGACTTTGAATGTTGGACTGAATTGTTTGCTTTATTTAGTGTATAGCTTATTATACCTTTTACTTATACTTTTGTATTATTGATCATACATAAACTTGCATTTAACAAAAAGAGACTGGGTTGTGTTTCATGTCATTTAATGTTATCACAGTGATAATCATATTGTCTGAAATAACATTAACAAAAGATAAATCTCAGAGAGGCACGCATAAACAAAATTAGTTTCTAACATTTTTGGAAAAAACGAATGGGCAATATTTCTCATAAAAAAGTGGATAAGTGTTCATACACAGCGAAGATCATAATGAGCGAGTGTGTTTTTTAAATAAAGTTTGAGGAAGCTTGATGATGACGTTGATCCGCGACCATGGTGTGCAAGTGAACGCGACGCACCGGTGCCTCCATGTCACGCTTATTATATTGTCTGTTATGTTTGCTTTTTATTTATTAAATACAAGCAATGAGTTGATGCAACATTTACTAAAATTAATATACAATTTATACAAAACGAAATTCGTTTCAAAGAAAGGCTTTCTACAAAGCAAAACTTAATGAAAGTGGTAAAAACTAATGTCACCCGAATTTGCGCATCTTATGATCCTATCTTTTATTACAATTGTTTTTTATAGCAAAAATGTTATAAACACATCATATATATATATATATATATATATATATATATATATATATATATATATATATATATATATATATATATATATATATATATATATATATATATATATATATATATATATGTATATAAATATAGGCCTATATTTTATTTATATATGATGATCGTTTGCAAATGTTTTTCATTTGTTTAATAAATCTAATAATTCTGACTGGGCACATCACTATAGTCATAACTTTTATTTCTATCTCAAATGATTTTTAATAACTTGGCTGAGAAAAAAAAAATGATAGGAGGTACGTTATTGAAAAAAGATTGAGAAGTACTGCTATAGGCAGTGTACATTTTTTTTTGTTCCGTTACCTCCAACCTGCGTATTGAGTCGCCGGATCCACCCCCCCTCTGCACTCCGGGAACTCCCACTTTACAAATTAAGCACTGGTTATACCTGGTTAAAAGCTAACCCTAATTATAAGTAGGTCATAAGTTATAGTAAAAGCCTCTAATCTGGTGGCCCGCCACAGTCTAATCTGCCCCGCCAGTTTCATAATGAACCAAATATATTATTTTTTTATTTAAATATTACATTTCTCAACATTTTAAATTTCTTTGAAGCTGTGTTTTACACCATTGCTTTGGCAAAGCATCTGTCAGTCGAACTAAAATCTGACTTATCAAATCACAAAATGAAATGAGTAGTCAGTGTCGCTGCATATTTATTTAAAATCGTCTTCATCCTGCTGTTTGGGTTCATACAGTCAGAGATTACAAGTCGTCCAAGGGAACCGTCATCTCAGGCTGATCGACACTAAATAAATGACAATTCAACTTTCAATGAAGAATTCTTATTCCTATTAGACACAAACAAAGACAGTATCAGTGCTGAAAATCTAATACCATCAAATATATTCTTTGTGATCAGCAATCATTTAATAGTTTAATAGCTTTTGGTATTAAGATCGATCGGATAACGGTTGATGCTAAATACAGGTGAAATGGGGTCTAAAACCTTTTGAGCATGTCAACTTCATCCAATTCCAGAGGTAATGGAAAACACATTAGACCGGATTGCTTTCGTAGTGTAAACGCTCAGGTGGTCCTCTGCTGACTGACCTAATGCAGAAACTAGAGATGCTCCGATACTAGTATCGGTATCAGCCCAATACTGCAGTCGTGTACTCATACTCGCAGCGCGTGTAGTGTTTGTGTCCAGACAAAGAAACACAGACAAAAGAGCAAACACAGAGCACAATGTGAATATCAGAGAAAGATGAAGTAAATGTATCTAATAACAGAATATTAAACAATGCTATCCATGCTATAGCTTCTGTGCACAAGCCGTTTTTCACAGAGGAAATGATGGCCCATAATTCCACAGACTTCTGTTGCATGCTCTTGACTGCTGACTGCACACCAGTATGGGGCGCCGTTTGTAAAGCGGCTCACGCTGAAAATAACAGCAACATTTTGACACATTTAGCTTCAAACAATGTTTAAAAAACTGGTATGAATTTTTGGCGGTCACTTTTTTAGCACATTTACAACAATATTTGTCAACTTAGAGATATTTTAAATAGTTAAATCTAAATGTTAAATGTTAAATCTAAATGTTAATTGTTAAATCTAAATGTTAAATCTAAATCTAAATGTTAAATCTAAATCTAAATGTTATATCTAAATGTTAAATCTAAATCTAAATGTTAAATCTAAATCTAAATGTTAAATCTAAATTTTAAATCTAAATCTAAATCTAAATGCTAAATCTAAATCTAAATGTTAAATCTAAATGTTAAATCTAAATCTAAATCTAAATGTTAAATCTAAATCTAAATGCTAAATCTAAATGTTAAATCTAAACGTTAAATCTAAATGTTACATCTAAATCTAAATGTAAAATCTAAATGTTAAATCTAAATGTTAAAACCGGTTATCTGCATTCTGAATTTGCATATTAGTTAAATATTTAGTTTCACCCGAAACATTTAGATTAAACATTTATATTTAGATTTAACATTTAGATTCAACATTTAGATTTAGATTTTGTATTTAGATTTAACATTTAGATTTAACATTTAGATTTTACATTTAGATTTAGATGTAACATTTAGATTTAACGTTTAGATTTAACATTTAGATTTAGCATTTAGATTTAGATTCAACATTGAGATTTAGATTTAGATTTAACATTTAGATTTAGATTTAACATTTAGATTTAGATTTAACATTTAGATTTAGATTTAGCATTTAGATTTAGATTTAACATTTAGATTTAACATTTAGATTTAGATTTAAACATTTAGATTTAGATTTAACATTTAGATTTAACTATTTAAAATATCTCTAAGTTGATAAATATTGTTGTAAATGTGCTAAAAAAGTGAACGCCAAAAATTCACACCAGTTTTTTAAGCATTGTTTGAAGCTAAATGTGTCAAAATGTTGCTGTTATTTTCAGCGTGAGTCGCTTTACAAACGGCGCCCCATACACCAGCACACATTTGGATTAAAATACATCATACATGCAAGTAAAAACTTGATTTATGCATAATTAGTGGTTCCTTACATTATTACAGGTAGGCGGTAAAGTAATCACAAAGTTCTAAGAAAGTTTAATCCAAAGCGCTGCCCAAAAAGCTGTCTCTCACACACACCGCAAATAGCTTATTAAATTATAATAAACCTGCTGCTGTCTTTTCCCTCAATGGTAATCTAACAACAAAAGACAGCTCTACATATTCACTATTAAATTAAAGATCTAACTGAAGGAAATATCGATTTGCTAAGCCAAGTCAATTTGATTCATATTCTTTTGGTTCCTCTGCCCAATATTTTTAATAATTAAAAATGCAATGAAAATACAGGTATTGGTACTATCAGTAAGTCGGTAAGTGCTAAAAATGAAAGTATTGTATCTGATTTGTTCTGGAAAAAGTGGCATCGGTTCATCCCTAGCGTAAACATTATGGGAAGTGTGCAAGCCAGACAGGATTTAAACTTTGTCAGCTAATTACCCAAGTTTGGTTTGAAGAGGAAAAACGTAAAGCACAATGTTCTCTCTCAGCATTCCTGATTTCTAACACACATTCACCATGTTCGGCTGGTCTCGCGTTCATATGTAAATTGCGTGAGATCATTTTTGTCCATTAGAACAAAAGACCTGAAAAGCCCATACATTTACTCACCCATAGCTTTGAAGAAATCAGGACAGACGTGGTTGAAAGTGGATAAAAGAAACGGATTAAAACACCAGGTGTAAATGGGAATGTGTCTCCCTCATCTACTCGAGATCCGATCGACCAAAACACATCTCAAGTCAAGTCAACTTTATTTATATAACACTTTTTACAATGCAGATTGTTTCAAAGCAGCTTCACAGTGTTAAACAGGAAAATAATGCAACAGAATTTGATTCGGCCGTACAGCTGCTCGGGAGAAAACGGTGAAGTCATCAGCTCATTTCAATTATCATACAGTGACAATGTGGGCAGATCAGTAATTTAGTTTATATGGTTAATTTAGTTTAGTAATTAGATTTATTTGGATATTCAGGTGAACATTTAGTGTCCCCAACTGAGCAAGCCAAGCCAAAGGCGACAGTGGCAGTTCTCCTCTGGCCAATTAACAAACAGCGTATGATTATTATTCTGACAACTTTACAGGTCAGAGGTCATAATAGATCGGAATATTCAAAAGATCGGAGGCAACTCGAGACGGGTTTATTGAGGATGACGTGTCGATGAGGCAGTTTCAGGGGAGTCTAATCACGATCTCTGCAGACACTTCAGGGTCATGCATTGGTCATGTCTGGGCGCAGGTCCACCATCTGATCTGGATACGGCCCGGATACGGCTGACTGCATTAAATCTCGGGATAAAACAGAGAGACTATCATTAGCGTAGATGTCATTCTTCTGATGATTTCACGAGTACATCAGGTGTTATGGGAAGTGTTCCCGGTTCCGGCTGACCTAGTTAATGCAGCGTAACAATAATTTAATTGAAAAATGTGTTTTATGTGTGTGCCATAGTAAAGAGATGTGTTTTTAGTCTAGATTTAAACTGACAGAGTGTGTCTGCTTCCCGAACAATGCTAGGAAGACTGTTCCAGAGTTTAGGAGCTAAATAGGAAAAGGATCGCCCGCCTGCAGTTGATTTGGATATTCTCTGTATGATCAACTGGCCAGAATTTAGAGAGCGCAGTAGACGTGATGGAGTATAATGTGTTAAGAGCTCGCTCAAGTACTGGAGCTAAACCATTTAGTGCTTTGTAAGTAATAAGCAAGATTTTAAAATGTATGCAATTTTAATAGGGAGCCAGTGCAGTGTTGACAGAACCGGCTAATATGGTCACACTTCCTGGTTCTAGTAAGAACTAGTGATGTGTCATTCATGAACGATTCATTCATTTTGAACGAATCTTTAATATGACTCGAGAACAATGAGTTGTCTCAGAGAGCGATTTGTTCATTTTGTGTTGACTGCGCATGCGCAACCTCCCATATGTTATGTACAGGAAACAGAAATTATTAGTTAATCTCTCGAGTCTTCGGGTTCGAGTCATTCGTTCATCAAGTCCCAGCCCCATTAGGCAAGGCTATGCAGTCACCGGAAACAGAAAAGATTAGTTCATCTCTCGAGTCTCGTTCTTTTGTCACGTGACCTGACAGCAGTGTTGGATACAGAAATTAGTTAATTCTAATGGTGGGCAGTTATCGGTATTAACGTGAGACTCTTATCGGGCGATGAAAAAAATATCGCTGTTAATCTATTCTCAATGTTGAGTCTTCGAACCTGTGTGTATGCCTACTAGTGTTGTCCAAAATATCGATATTTCGCTATGCATCGATACTGAAATATCTGAAACGATACAATACTCATTTTCTACAGTATTGATATCAGCTGCGCTCTCCTCTCCCACCAACAGCGAGTTGACCCGCACTGCCTCCTCTCATTCAGTCTGGTTAATCCTCTGAACATTGCGAACAGGTGTTCTGCTGGACTTTTGTTAGTTTTGCTGTGACCGGTCTGAATTTCGCGCGGGGTTGCACATAACGTTAATTCTACTAATTCCCACAGATTTCGCGCTCGCATCTGAAGCGCACACACACATACCGTAATAAAGCCGCCTCTGCTTATTAATGGTCAAATGCACTCAAAAATGTCTCAATACCCATCTTGGTGAGTTTTAACGTAAACACATTCATAACCAGCTCACAGGAACAGTGGGATCCATGCGTGCGTCAGGTCTTAAAGGGACAGAAGTTATTTATTATTCAAACTACAAAAAGACAAACGATCACTTACGAGTACACATATTCTGAATGCCTTCGACAGAATTCAAATGAGCCATTTTAATCTAGATTAATTCCAAGATTACAGTGAGATTAATCTAGATAAAAAAAATGAATCTATGCCCACCACTAGTTAATTCACAACCTTCCTTACAAACAAGTGCGTAGTTTTTTTGTTTATTATTTCAGTTTTTTAGCTAGTATAATAATTTATTTTCCTATGAAGCCTGGACACATTTGGTTGTTCAGAATGGATACGCATAAATGTTTATTGCACATATCTTCTGATGATTTTGTAATAATAAATATATTACAACATGTAGTTAATAATACGACTGTAATGTTGTATATGTTGCGAGACACTGAACCGGGAAGCGGTCACGTGAAAAAAGAACAAACGACTTGAACAAGAAGACCCGAGAGATGAACTAATCATTTCTGTTTCTGCATTCAGCCTATGGGGACTTGAACGAACGTCTCTGTTACGGTTGTAACCCTCGTTCCCTGAGGAGGGAACGGAGACGTAACGTTAGTGACTAACGAATGGGGGTTTCGCTTAGAAGCCTATCATCTTCGAGCTTAGAGAAAACGCCCAATGGCGTGCCAATGCCATGGGGCATGGGGAATTTGCATACGTAACTCCGCCTCACCGCATGAGTATATAAGGAAGTACGTGGCAATATCGCATTATGTTTCTGCTTGAGGAGCCAAGACTGAACTCCTGCGTTCCAGGTAGCACAGCTGATGTGGCAGCGGGATGTTACGTCTCCGTTCCCTCCTCAGGGAATGAGGGTTACATCCGTAACCGAGACGTTCCCTTTCGTTCTGTCACTACGACGTAACGTTAGTGACTAACGAATGGGGGTCCCAATATAATCCCGCCACTCAGCTGTCTTCCAGTGCCCTGCGTAAGTGTGAGTACCCTGTCGTAAGACTAGTACGGACGAAGGACTCCCACTTATCACAGGATTACCAAGGTACACTGGGA
This sequence comes from Gobio gobio, assembly GCF_949357685.1. Taxonomy (NCBI): domain Eukaryota; kingdom Metazoa; phylum Chordata; class Actinopteri; order Cypriniformes; family Gobionidae; genus Gobio; species Gobio gobio. The sequence goes on from NC_137114.1 coordinate 3,844,252, forward strand.
AGCATATCCCAGTGAGGGAATGCCAAGGATGCCTACCCGTGGGGAGGACTTAGGAGACACATATGACCCGGCTAGGGGCTGCATATGGAGATCTCTAGGGTACCAGCCGAAGGTGGATTTTTAACCCTAGGGTTGGCGGGGGACACGCCAAGGGAAGAAACCCGCTCACTGCGGAGACTTACGGTGAAATACTCGTGTGGGGGTCGCCGGAGGGGAACCATGCACACGGGGCACCTGGCCGGAGACGAGGGTCTGGGCTCGCTAGAGGGCAGGCACACAGGTATCGGCGTAAGCAGTGCTGGAGGAGCTCAGGGCTCTCGGGGAGCTCACCTGAGGAAATATCGCACGTATCCAGTCCGTGGAGTGGAGTGGCGAGCAAGCGAAGACACCAAAGCCTGGTCCATTACCGGCCCCTCGGGGGGGCGAGTACATAGTCGGACACTGGCTCCACTCGGAGATAGTAGAATCTGGCGAATGTGTTGGATGTCGCCCAGCCTGCAGCTCTGCAGATGTCTGTCAGCGAGGCGCCATGCGCTAGAGCCCAAGAGGAGGCCACACTCCGAGTGGAGTGTGCCCTCACACCAAGGGGACATGGTCGACCTTGCTGCTGGTAAGCCAAAACAATGGTGTCCATTATCCAGTGAGACAACCTTTGCTTTGAGAGAGCACTTCCCTTCCGCTCTCCACCATAACAGACAAAGACCTGGTCTGAGGTCCTGAAACACTGCGTCATGTCTACGTAGGCGCGGAGGGCGCGTACTGGACAGAGCAATGCCAAGGCTGGGTCTGCCTCCTCCACAGGCAGCGCTTGCAGGTTCACCACCTGGTCCTTAAACGGAGTGGTGGGAACCTTGGGCACATATCCAGGCCGAGGTCTCAGGATCACGTGAGAGTTAGCCGGCCCGAACTCCAGGCACGCTTCGTCAACCGAAAATGCCTGCAGGTCCCCGACCCTCTTAACTGAGGCCAATGCGGTCAGCAGAGCCGTCTTCATAGACAGGAACTTAATATCAACCGACCGCAAAGGCTCAAAGGGAGGCCTCTGCAGAGCACTTAAAACTACTGCGAGGTCCCAAGAGGGTACGAGAGGAGAGCGAGGAGGATTCAGTCTCCTCGCCCCCCTCAGGAACCTGATGACCAGGTCGTGCTGACTTACCTTTTTGTTCTCCAAGAGATCGTGGTGGGAAAATATTGCGGCCACATAAACTTTGAGGGTGGAGGGAGACAGCCTTTGCTCCAACCCCTCCTGGAGAAACTCAAGCACGGACCCGATCGGGCATTTCGGGAAGAGCACCAGGAGACGAAGAGGTTCCACTTCAACGCATAGGCATGCCGAGTGGACTCTGCCCTAGCGGAAGTGATGGTGGCGACCACCGTAGGTGGCAGGCCACTCAAACCTGCCGCGTCCCAGCCAGGAGCCACACGTGGAGGTTCCACAGGTCGGGACGCGGGTGCCATAGGGTGCCCCGTCTCTGAGTAAGGAGTTTCAGAGGAATAGGCCAGGGAGGGGCTGTCGCAAGGAGTATGAGTTCGGGGAACCAGGTCCAGCCGTGCCAGTACGGGGCGACCAAAAGGACCTGCTCCTTGTCCTCCCTGATCTTGCACAAGCTGTGCGAGTAGGCTCACTGGGGGGGACGCATAATTGTGTAGGCCCCACGGCCAGCTGTGCGCCAGTGCATCCGAGCCGAGCGTGCCCTCGGTCAGGGAATAGAACAGGCTGCAGTGGGAAGAGTCGTGGGAGGCAAACAGATCTACCTGCGCGTCCCCGAACTGTTCCCAAATCAGCTGGACCGTCTGGGGATGGAGTCTCCATTCTCCCGGGAGAGGCTGAAACCCGCGAGAGCTCGTCGGCTGCGTGGTTCAGGACTCCCGGAATATGGACAGCAGGAAGGGACCTCAGGCGCTTCTGACTCCATAGAACGAGATGGCAGGCGAGTTTGAGACATACAGCGGGAGCGTAGACCGCCCAGGTGGTTGATGTACGCTACTACGGCTGTGTTGTCTGTCCGGACAAGCACATGTTGACCCATACGCAACGCTCGGAAGCGGTGCAGGGCGAACCGTACTGCCAGCAACTCGAGGCAATTGACATGCAGGAGGCGCTGGGGTCCTGTCCAGGAGCCCGCGGCTGCTTGTCCATTGCACATGGCACCCCAGCCCGTGGCAGAGGCATCCGTTGATACAACAACATGCCTGGAAACTCGTTCTAAGGGCACACCGGCCCGTAGAAAGCTGAGGTTCGACCACGGGGTGAGTGTCTGTAGGCAGGCCCGAGTGACTTGGACCCGGAGCGTGCCAGACTGCCATGCCCATCTCGGGACTCGATCGCGAAGCCAGTGCTGAAGCGGTCTCATATGAAGCAATCCGAGCAGCGTCACCGCGGCTGCTGATACCATATGCCCCAGGAGCCTCTGAATAGTTCAGTGGAACCGCACTCTTGCTCTCGATTTGACGGAGGCAAGTCAGCAGAGACTGCGCGCGCTCGCTCGTAAGCTGCGCGCACATGGCGGCCGAGTCGAACTCCAACCCGAGAAAAGAGATCCTCTGCACGGGGCAAAGTACTCTTTTCCCAGTTGACCCGAAGGCCCAGACGGGCTAAGTGGTGGAGAACCAGATCTCTGTGTCCGCGAACCTGCTCTCGAGAGTGACTCAATAAGAGCCAGTCGTCAAGGAATTCAGGATGCGAACCCCGTGCTGCCGGAGGGGCGCAAGGGCTGCCTCGACAATCTTCGTAAAGACGCGAGGGGACAGAAATAGCCCGAATGGGAGGACCGCGTACTGACATGCCCGCCCCTCGAAAGCAAACAGTAGGAACGGTCTGGGTCGAGGTAGGAGGAGACATGGAAGTAGGCGTCCTTCAGGTCGATCGACTGGACGAACGCATTCAAAAAGGCGTAGGCTGTCAACATCTCGAACGGAAACCTGTGCAGGTAACGGTTCAAGATGCGCAGGTCCAGGATTGGTCTTAACCCACCGGTCTTATTGGGTACAATGAAGTAGGGGCTGTAGAACCCCGACTTCATTTCGGCTGGAGGGACAGGCTCGATCGCACCCTTCGCCAGTAGAGTGGCAATCTCCGCACGAATGACGGGGGCGTGGGCCCCGGTCACGGTATGGCGGACTCCCCTGTAGCAGGGAGGAGCCTGCGCAAACTGAATCGTGTAGCCGAGCCTGACGGTCCGCGCGACCCAGCGGGACAGCCCCGGAAGCTGAAGCCATGCTTCCAGAGACTGCACCAACGGGGTCATACGGACGGCAGACGTACCCAGGGTGAGGCAGCGTTACCGGCCCGGACAGGGGAGGCTGTTAGGCGTCCCGGGGTCGGGGCACGGTTAACGGCTGCGTCCTGACAGAGGAGACCAGGGAAGGACGCACGTTCCACTGGGGTCTGCTCTGCCAGGAGCCTGGCGACAGAGAGGGATGCGAGTGGCGGGACCCGTGGGTGGCGCACACCGTCATCACCGGTCTCTGGGTCCTCAGAGACAGGAACATGAGTTCTTCCCAAGCGCTGTAAGCCCGGGGGCCAGCAGCGGAAGGATTTTCCCCCGGCCCTCCACCGGGGGAAGGAGAGGCCCTGCTACCATCCCCTGGGAAGAACTGGAACCCATCTCTGAGTTATCCACCTCCAGCCTGGCGTTTAACCAGTCTGGGGAGCGGACTGGGCGACATCCTCAACCACCTCCACGTCACGGCCCAGGTGAAGGCTGCTGCTGGGGCCGGGCGGGAGGGGGGAGAGCGCCCTCGGCGGCGAGCGGACTGAGGCGACTGAGCCGGTGGCTGGTGCAGCAGCTGGCCGCCGGGGCAGTACGTGTTACAGCCTCAGTCTGCTCTGGGGCGGCCGAGAACTGTTGGGCGCAGTTCTCAGCCGCGCCGCCGAAGAGGCCAGCCTGGGATATGGGTGAGTTGAGGAGGCGGGCCCGCTCAACGTCCTCCACATCACCAGGTAAGGCCAGGTGTTCTCCCGGACCACAGCTGTGGACATCGCCCGACCCAGGGAGCGTGTGGCGGGATCAGTTGCGGCACGCAGCTCAATGAAGAGCCCTGGGTCGGCTCCACCCTTGTGCATGTGCAAAGGGGCGGCGGCCTGCCCGTAGCTCTGCAGGACCACGCCACCGAAGTAGACGAGCCCACAGGCTTTGGGAGGGTGCTTAGGACAGCCACACCACGCCACGTCAAAGCCCTCTGTGGACACCGTAGTGCGCAACAGAGAGTTCAACAGTGGGGGAGAGGGGGCCCCAGTGTACCCTAGGCCGCGGCCCCATCAAGGGCAGAGAAGGCGGAGGAGGCCACCAAACGGTCGCGGGGACTTCCGGAACCGCGTGATCTCCTCATGCACCCCGGGAGCGAAAGGCATTGGGGGCGGGGCCCAACAGCTGTCGGGTGCCGCCCCCAAAAACCAATCGCGCAACCACGAGCACCCGCGACTGGGCGGAGTTCCACACCAGCGCGAGACCCGCGGCTGCCCGAGATAACATGGCTGTCAACTTTAGGTCGGATCAGGCAGTGCTGACACACCCGGGGGCGGAGCACAACCTAATCGTCATCCCCAAAGGACTCCAGCCCACCTTGGGATGCGGCGATCGACATCTCACTGCTATCCGGAGCGTGAACTGAACGAACGGGGCGTCAGAGACGGGCCGTTGATTCAGTCCAACACTCGCGGGAAGCGATGTGTAAGAGGGGGGCGTGGCCCGAGGAATTAACGTCGGGGTTCTTAATACCACAGCACCGCCCTCAGGTCACCCTGGCCACCAGCCAAAGTACCATCTCACTCGGGGACGGTAGATTGGGGTGTGGCAGAGGGGACTCTCTCTCCTCACGGAGATCATTGAGTCTCGACCGCGACATCGTGATGGTCACGTTCCCTCAATGGAAACGTGACACATCCGCAAACACTGCCCGAACGTGCTGAAGCCCAAACATGCTCGAGCAGTGAATGCGCCCATAGACAGCAGCGGAAATCGATCGCACCCGGAAGTGCACGGGCGAGCCGTCTTGAAAAAGACGTGCCACGCGCAAGCTCTTTTTGTGAGAGGAAAGCCTCGCAGCCGATGCCGAAGCGCCCAGGGAAACACACACCAGCTGTCAAACGGACCACTGCGCAGATCAGCAGGCAGGAAGTATGCGATCACTGGAACGCGCCGTTACACCAACACTGACTGGAAAGCTGCTCGTCTCGAAGAAGCTGACAGAGTCTCAGAAGGCTGTAGGAGTGAAGAGGTAGGTTCTCTTGGCTCCGAAAGCAGAAACATAATGCGATATTGCCACGTACTTCCTTATATACTCACGCGGTGAGGCGGAGTTACGTATGCAAATTCCGCATGCCCCATGGCATTGGCACGCGATATTAAGGAAATATGAAGAAGCGTAAATTAGGTTATGTGTATTCTTGTCAAGCCAGATAGATTTGATAAAAAGGTTTTAATTGTGTACTATCGTGTTGGGGAAGTGTATCGATAGTTTTGATAAAAAGGTTTAATTGTGCTCTATCGTGTTGGGGAAGTGTATCGATAGATTTGACAAAAAGAGTTGTAATTGTAAGTTATTGAGTTGAGGAAGTGTATCAATAGACTTGACAATAAGAATTAGTGCATTGATTTGATTAAATTAAAAAATAAGAAATATAAATCGTGTTGGGGAAGTGTATCGATAAATTGGACAAAGAGTTTTAATTGTAAGTTATTGAGTTGAGGAAGTGTATCAATAGACTTGACAATAAAAATGAGTGCATTGATTTGATTAAATTAAAATAAATAAAAATAAGAAATATAAATCGTGTTGAGGAAGTGTATCGATTTGATTAAGTTAAATAAATAAGGAAAAATTAAGAGTAAAACAATAATTATTTTCTTAAAAGTATAGAATAGAGTGTGTTTGCTGGACTGCCTGTGGCTAAGAATAGTGTGTATGTATGTGTATGCAAGTTTGTTTGGGCTCTGAGTATCAGTGGTTAAAAATAAGCTTTTCCTCTTGTGAGGGTGTCTTCCAGCATTCTGTGGTGGAAGTGCACATTTCATTTGAGAAAGAGATAAAAGAGTGTCTGTATGAGCCCAGGGACAAATACATGAGCCCAGGGGCAAGTATGAGGAAAAATATTGTCCCCATTCAAAAATAAAGGGACTTGTATGAGTGCTTTGAATATTGTGAATGTGAGAGACATTCAGTTCGGAAAAGTGGTGTTGCAGAATTAGAACAAAATAAAGAAGAGATATGACAAGTGGTGAATAATTTTATTAATGCAAAGTAAAGTTAAATAGTAAAATTAAAAATTGGAAAATTAAAAAGTAGCTGGTGATTAACAGATATTATATATGATAAAAGTAAAAAGGCAAAGTTAAATAAAATAAAATAAATAAATAAGTGATTAATTTGAAAATTATATTTGAAAACAAGTTAAAGTTAAAGAAAGTAAAGTAAAGTAAGTTAAAGAAGTGAATCAGGTCTAGAAATTGTTTATTAAAATAGTTATTGATTAAAGGACAATTATGGCCACTCCGGTGGAAATGTTAGGCTCAAAATACCCACTGTGTAAAGAATTAATAGATGAGATGTCAAATAAAAGGAAGGCACATTTGATGTAACATTATGCAAAGAAACGGAAACCTTGATAAAAAATTACAAAATCAAGAACAGTTTAAAGAAAAAGAAGAGAGAAATTAAAAGAGAAAAGGAAAAAGCAGTGCTGGCATTGTTTAGAAAAGAAGGAGAAGAATTATTAAAAAATATAAAACAGGCAAGGAAAATTTTAAAAGAAGTAGACAAGGAAACAAAGAAAAAAGAACACATGTTTTCTAACACTCTGTCAAATGTAACTCCAGAAGAGCAATTCCCAGTTCTAAAAGGGTTGGTCGAGGTCATAGGTGAAATGCAAATGGAAGGACAGGTGGAGTTAGAAAACGAAAAACAAACAAGACAAGATGTGAGACAAAAGGAGAAAAGTAAAACATTTGAGAAAAATGTACCGTTAGATTGTTATGAACAAGCACGAGAAGCATTAGAGCAACTAAAAACTAAGTATGCGGATAAACAGGCAGAAAGAAAAGAAGTTGAAACAGAAACACAAATAGAAGACTTAGATAAAAGCATCAAAGAAACAGAAGAATTGATAAAACGTACAGAGAGGAGGGCGAGTGATAGAAAGAGATTATTAGAAAGATTAAATATAGAAGATGAAGAGAAAATGCGGAAAGGTGGTCACAGGGGAGAGAGACAGGGAAGTTAAGAACCCTGGCAAAACAATTACCTATTTTAATTCGAGGGGCTCAAGTTTCTTACATACCTTGGAAGTCACAGGACTTAATGGGCCTTGTCACTTGCCTACCTGACATTCATGAGGGGGCTGGAAAGTGGATTAGAGTGTTTGAGGAAGAAACAATGGGGAAGTTGTTATCTGTGGGGGACATTAAAGCACTTCTGGCGAAAATTCTAGGTGGATCAAAAATGGAAGAAATTCTTCAAGCTGCTGACCTAGACAGAGCTGTGAACTCTTGCTATGTGGATGGGACTGTGTTTGATGCATATCGTCCAGCAATATGGCAGGCTTTGCGAAATGAGTATCCTACTCGGGTAGATCCTAAATCGCTAAAAGGGGAACAGCTGGGGGACACAGAAAGTCCAATCATATATGTGCAGAGACAATTAAAAAAATGGAAGCAAGAGACTGAGGGGAATCCAGAAGGAGACCCATTGATGGCTACATTGTTTAGAAATGCTGTGGTCGATGCTATGCCACAAGCAGTAAAAAGCAAGCTGGAAGATGTGGTCGGTTTAAACTCCAAAACGCACAAGGAGTTCTGTGATCATGTGACTCATGCTGTAGAACAATACAGACAAAATGAACAAAAACTGCAAAATCAAGAAAAAGAGCTTCAAAGAAAGTTGACTCAGTTGCAGATTGAACATTTAATAAACAGCCATAAGAAAAAGACTCAAGCTACACTAGAAAGAGAAGAGTCAGAGCAGATGGCAGTCATGACTCCTGCAAATGCTTCTGTGAATACCTCTGAAAATAACCCACTGACTATGCAGCTTCCCCCACCTACAGCAATTCCAAATGTACAACAGGTTCCTGCACCCATGGTCAATGTCTATGCTCAGCAACAAGGGCCAGCAGGATGGAAAAGAAATCCAATAGAAGGAGGACAAAGAGGAAAAGACACTCTTTCTCTGTGCTGGGGGTGTGGACAGCCTGGACATAACAAAACCAGGTGCCCAAACAATCCATGGCAACAGTCACTCAGGGGTGGAAGGTGGGGGAGGTGGCAACAGCCCTATCAAAGTCCATGTAGAGGCCCAGTAAACCCATGGGGAGGTCCCAATCAGGGATATTAGGGGTGCCCAGAGAATCCTATAGGGGAAATTCAGCTTCCAATTTTAACAACTAATGCTGATCAAGATCCAATGTTAAAAGTAAAAATAGAGGGTAAAGACACGCCCATGTTAATTGATACGGGGGCGGTTCTAACTTGTCTTAATTCGGACTATGCCTCACACCTCCCCTTGTCTGGAAAATTTCCAAAGACAATAGGATTCTCGGGACATAAACAGTTAATTCCTATGACAGCTCCAGTTAGCTTACAGACTAAAAATAAAAGTGTGACCTTACCAGTTCTTGTATCAAATCAAACTCCTGTAAATTTGTTAGGAAGAGATGCATTATGCAAATTAGGACTTCCAATTTGGTGTTCTCCAGAAGGAGTGTATATAGACTTACAAGGAATAAAAACTCAAATGATGATTTCCGAGCCAAAAGCAAATGTATACTGAATAGGACAAATAGAAAATGATGTAAGACAAATCATTAATAAATGGGGAAAGTTTATTGAAGCGCAGATTTCTGAAGCTAAGTTACCAAAGTCAGGATTTCACTGTACTATGATATATGACGATGAGAGAGATGAAAAAATAGAAAAGAAATGGCAAAAAGAAACGGACAGTCAAAAATTTTTGATTACCTCAAAATACATCATAATAGGTAAACAGGGAGCAGCAATGAATCTAACTGAAAATGAATTTACAAAAAGTTGGTTTAATGTACCAAATTCTGTTCCGCATGTATCTTTATATGCAGGAAAGAATTGGGAAGCCAAAAACTTAGGGCCAATGATGAAAAAAGCTGAACAATGCCAGTGGAATTCAACAATAAATCCATTAATTTTTCACTCTGTTGACAAAAATTTCATAAAAGTTTTGTGTGAAACAAAATTAATGGGGATTCCTCAAGAAATAGTTATAAATCAAAAAGTACAAAAACAAATGATAGCAAAATCAAAATCAACAGAGTCTGTTGAGAGTGAGCTATTTAAGGAAATGGAGCAACAAGTGCCGATTGATTTATGGTCGCAACATGACACAGATGTAGGATTGGTCAAATCAGCCAGCCCAATAAGAATACAGCTTAAGCCAGGTGCAAGACTTCCAAGAAAATCACAATACCAATTAAAAAGAGAAGCAGAAGCAGGCATAAAAACCACAATTGAAGGATTAGAAAAAGTAGGAGTATTAATAGAAACAAACAGTTACTGTAACACTCCAATTTTGCCTGTAATAAAAGCAAATAAAACAAAATGGCGCCTTGTGCATGATTTACGAGCAATTAATGAGATAGCAGAAGATTGGCCAGCTGATGTTCCAAACCCGCACTGACAAATATCCCCCCAGATGCTAAATATTTCACGGTGATAGATTTATGTAATGCCTTTTTCAGAATTCCTGTAGAAGAAGAAAGTAGGTACTTATTTGCATTCACATATGCAAATAAACAATATACTTATACTTGAATGCTGCAAGGATTTAAACATTCACCGCATATATTCAATCAGGTTCTCAAGGCTGATTTAGAAGACCTAATGATAGACAGTACTTTGATACAATATGTAGATGATTTGATGATTTGTTCAACAACTCGAGAACAGTGTCACAAAGATTCTATTAAAAGTCCTAACAAAATTAGCCCAGGGAGGTCATAAGGCATCTAAAAGTAAACTACAGTATTGCCAACCACAGGTTGAATACTTAGGAAGGATAATTTCATATGGTACAAGGGCCATTGCTCCAGAACAATTAGAGGGCATAAGTAAAGTACCATTGCCAAAAACAGTAAAACAAATGATGACTTTTCTAGGAATGACTGGTTTCAATGCTGATTGGATAGAAGACTATGCAATAAAAACAGCTCCATTAAGAGAAATCATGAAAGAGGCAGGATTACAAAACTTAGGAATACAGGAATAGGAATATTTTCATTAAAATGGAATACAGATGCTTTGGTGGCATTTGAATCTATTTAAAAGGAATTGCAAAAAGAACCTGTGATTGGAAATCCTAACTACACTAAAACATTTGAGTTATTTGTGGCAAATAGAACTGACGGCTATGCATCAGCTGTGCTGATGCAAGAGACTTGCAGTGGCAGGAAAAAGCAGCCTATAGCTTATTATAGCACTAGGCTAGACAGTGTAGCACAGGGCTAACCGCCATGCTATCAGCAGGGCCTTGCAGCAGTATACTATGCATATGAGAAAGCTTCTACAATAACTATGGGGTACCCAGTAACTATATATGCACATCATAAAATTGTTGAACTAATAGAGCAAGGAAAATTTGTTTTAACACAAGCTCGCATTTTAGCATATTCATCATTGCTTACGTACCCAGATGTTACTATTAAACGATGCAATACAGTGAATCCAGCTGAATTGATTCCTTTGGATTATGAAGGAGAGCCACATGAGTGTGTGGCCAATTCACTGGCATTCACAAGATTACGACCAGATCTTGAATCAACACCGATCTCTGAAGCAGAAGTCATTTACTTTGTAGATGGATCTAGTTTTAAAGATCACTTGGGAAATCATACAGGATATTCAGTAGTACGAAAAGACATAGAAGAGTTTGTGCCTGTAGTATCTCAACATTGTGCACAACCTTGTTCTGCTCAATTAGCAGAATTAAAAGCCCTTACAGATGCATGTCAACTTGCAAAGGGACAAGTTGCAAACTTTTTTTACAGATTCAGCATATGCTCATGGGGTGTGTCATTTATTTGGAGCAGTTTGGAAACAGAGAGGCTTCAAAAAGTCTGATGGATCTCCCATCCAGCATTCTGAGCAAATATGTCAATTAATAACTGCTATGATGCTACCAAAAAGGTTAGCAGTCATCAAATGTCAAGCTCACAAAAAAGGAAATGACTTTGTAATTAAAGGTAACAATGCAGCGGATTTGGAGGCTAAAAAAGCCTCAGGATGTTTAGTGGCGATAATTACTCCAGTAGTTTTGATAGAACCACAACTGCAAAATGCTGAACAGTTAGTTCATGCGTTCATGACCTCAAGGTTAGATTATTGTAATGTTCATGACCTCAAGGTTAGATTATTGTAATGCTCTACTGGGTGGTTGCCCTGCTCGCTTAATAAATAAACTCCAGCTGGTCCAAAACGCAGCAGCTCGAGTTCTTACTAGAACCAGGAAATATGACCATATTAGCCCAGTTCTGTCAACACTGCACTGGCTGCCTATTAAACATTGCATAAATTTTAAAATCTTACTTATTACTTACAAAGCACTAAATGGTTTAGCTCCCCAATACTTGAGCGAGCTCTTAACATATTATACTCCATCACGTCTACTGCGCTCTCTAAACTCTGGCCAGTTGATAATACCGAGAATATCCAAATCAACTGCAGGCGGTCGATCCTTTTCCTATTTAGCACCTAAACTCTGGAACAGTCTTCCTAACATTGTTCGGGAAGCAGACACACTCTGTCAGTTTAAATCTAGACTAAAAACACATCTCTTTACTGTGGCATACACATAAAACACTTTTTCAATGAAATGATTGTTAGGCTGCATTAACTAGGTCAGCTGGAACCGGGAACACTTCCCATAACACCTGATGTACTCGTGACATCATCAGAAGAATGGCATCTACGCTAATGATAGTCTCTCTGTTTTATCCCGAGGTTTACTGCAGTCAGCCGGATCCAGGCCGTATCCAGTTCAGATGGTGGACCTGCGCCCAGAGAAGACCAACACAGGACCCTGAAGTGTCTGGGAGACCGTGATTAGACTCCCCCTGCAACTGCCTCATCGACACGGCATCTCAATAAACCCGTCTCCGGCGTGTTGACTCAGATTGTTCGAATATTACAATTAAATAATACTTCAATCGATGTCATCCTCAATAAACCCGTCTCCAGCGTGTTGCCTCTGATCATTCGAATATTGCACTTTAATAATTATTTAATCAACATCATCCTCAATAAACCCGTCTCCAGCATGTTGCCCCCGGTCCCTCGAATATTCTGATCTATTATGACCTCCGAGCTGTAAAACTGCCAGAATAATAATAATAATACGCTGTTTGTTAATTGGCCAGAGGAGAACTGGCACCCCGACTGAGCCTGGTTTCTCCCAAGGTTTATTTTTCTCCATTAGGTCACCTGATGGGGTTTTGGTTTCCTATCCACTGTTGCCTCTGGCTTGGCGTGCTCAGTTGGGGACACTAAATTTTTCAACTAAACATCGAAATACATCTAAATAATAAACTAAATTAACCATTTAAACTAAATTACTGATCAAATTATTGATCTAAAGCCCACACTGTCACTGTATGATACTTGAAATTTTTCCAGAATGGCTATACAGCTGAATAAAATTATGCTGCATTATTTTCCTGTTTAACACTGTAAAGCTGCTTTGAAACAATCTACATTTTTAAAAGCGCTATATAAATAAAGTTGACTTGACTTGACTTGACTGGAAGATATTGTTCGAATACAGCAGCAAGCAGGCCCTTATGAACATTCTATGTGGCATCAGAGGGGGGCCCAAAAAGATGAAAAAGATATTTGGCGTTCACATGAAGGACAGATTGTTGCACCAACAGCACTTTTAAACATTCTCATTTCAGATGCGCATGGATTTGATCACTGCGCGAGGGGGGAATCGATAAGGAAAATTAAACAACAAGGGTATTGGTCGCCATATTTATATGCGATGGTAGACAATTTTCTGTCCACATGTGAAATATGTGCCAAATACAATGTTAGAAAGGGAACAGCGACACCAATTGGCCACATACCAGTGCCAGAAGGACCTTTCAGGCATCTGGTAATGGATTATGTGGACATGATAAAGCGAATACAAGGAAAACGATATATGCTTGTGATAGTTGATCGATTTAGTAGATGGGTGGAAGCAGTACCATCTGCAGATGAGGGGTCAGGAACAGTAATCAAATTTCTAACAAGAGAGGTAATTCCTAGATTTGGAATACCATCAGAAATAAGTTCAGATAACGGGTCAGCGTTTATTAAAAAAACTGTTAAACAAGTATTGCAGCAGCTTAGAATAAAACAAAGACTTGGTTGTATCTATAGGCCTCAAAGTCAAGGCCAAGTCGAACGATTTAATTTTATACTCAAGGCCAAAATTAGCAAAATATGTGAAAGTACTAAATTAAACTGGATTGATGCACTACCACTTGCACTGATGAGTTGTCGCATGCAAACTAACAGAATCACGCATTTAACACCGCATGAAATGCTTACGGGTCGACCCATGCCTGTACCATATTGCAGAGGTCCCTACAAGGGACCCCCGTTAGAACAATTGCAAATGGAATTAAGATCTTATATGAGGAAACTAACTGCAATACATAAAGCTATATATTTGCAGGAAAAAAGAAAGCAGCCCAGTGAGGAGACAGAAACATCTTGTCCAGTTGTCCCAGGTGACCAGGTGTATCTGAGGGTATTCAGGAGAAAGTGGAATCAACCCAGAAGAACGGGACCTCATAAGGTGGTGACAGCTACTCCAACTGCACTCCAAGTGGAAGGAAGTACCACCTGGTATCATTTGAACCACTGCACAAGAGTTCCCAGAGAAAGGCAGCAAAAAGAAAGCGAGGAAGCAAGTCCAGAAACGGATGAAAGGGAGCAAAATGTTGAAACCAGAGAAAATCAACAGACTGAGTCCAATGATGTGTTTGATGATGATCGCATATCTGCTGCATCTGACACTACCAGCTCAAGCCATAAGCATCAGCACCCAATCCTCCGTCCAGGATCAAACTGTTGTCAAGAGCACCCAGACTTCCTTACAATTGACTTTAAAGACCTCGGTTAGTCCTGTTAGTCCTAATAATAGCCCAACAATGACACCTGACGAACAAAAATTGATTGAAATACAAAAAATAATACAACGTAGAGATGCGAAGGATGAGGAAAGTGAGAAAAATAGCGAAGATGAGCTATGGGAAACAGCGCAAAATAATGATTGGTATAAATGGGCATCATTTACAGCAAAAGAAACAGGTTTGAGCAATTGCTTAATGTGCTCTAAATCACCCTTTAATAAGGTAATAGTTGTTGCAAATACGTATGATTACGTAAAATGTGCTGAATTTAAAAGTCACTTTTGCCACACAAATGACTTTTTTAGACCTTACTGCTCAGCAGAATGTTTAGGTTTTATGGGAAATTCTAAACTTCAAGATAAATTTAATAGACCACATTGGGGAGATTGGTGTAGATATTGGGACGTGAATGCAAATATTAAACTAGAAAAAGAAAAAATAGAAGTTCCTAAATGGTACAGTATAGATTATAATCAAGAGTATGACTGTTTTAATAAGCCTAAAGGAGCTCATAATTTGGGAACATTTAAAGTAAAATGTACTACTATTTGGGAATTAGATAGAGAAAAGGGTTGGGACACAAAAATACCTGTAAGAGCCCCAGAACCGCAAGCACTAGGAATGAGAAATGGGAAAGAAATTAATCCAGATGAAGAAGACTGTAAAACGCAAACTATAGCACTACCGTCAATAGAAGTATATGAAGATCAGACAATGGTAGTAGCAGATTTCTTTTGGGCTTGTGGGAGAAAAACACTTCTAGCTTCTTTGCCACTAAACTGGACAGGAGTGTGCGCTAGAGTAAGATTAATTAAAGAAATTACTTTAATAGAGTGGGATCCAGAACAAAATACAATACAAAACACAAATAGAACCAAAAGAGCTTATGCACCAGACCCTAATATACAAATAGATTCAATTAGTCACCCTAGAGGGATACCTCAGGAATACAAAGCAAGAGATGAAGTAAAATCAGGGTTTGAATCCATTTTTATATGGATTACACAAAACAAAAACACAGAATGGATTAATTATATTTACTATAATCAGCAAAGATTTATCAATTACACTGATGATGCATTAGCCGTACTAGGAGAACAACTAAAAGAAACAAGTAGAATGACATGGCAAAATAGGCAAGCCCTGGATTGGTTGCTAGCAGACAAAGGAGGTGTATGTATTATGTTTGGAGATCATTGTTGTACTTTCATACCAAATAATACTGCGCCAGGAGGGAAATTTAGTGAAGCTATGTTGAAAATAAAAAATTTAAGAATAGAAGTTAGGGCAAATGCTGGAAGTGAAGGCCGAATGTTTGACTGGTTAGATTTCAAGTTTGGGGCAATGGGAGCATGGTTCACTAAAATAGGAATATTCGTAGGAATAGCATTATTAATAGGAGGAATATTATTCTGTTGTGTAATTCCTATAGCAAGATCATTAGTTGTCCAAACCACGGTTAAGCATATGGAAGTGCTAAAACATCAGGACAATGACAACTTAATGGATAATAAGGACTTGCCTGATAAATCAAACTGGATATTGCAAGCATTGGAAGTTGATTCAAGTACCTCCAATGAGGACGAAGAAGATGAATGATGAGCCAGACCCTGGGTGTATGTGCTAGCCTAACCCCTCCCCAAAGGGTGACCCTCTACGATGCGCAAAGTGTCTGGGTTGAAGAAGATGACTATGATATAAAGAGAACTTTTAATAGTATAATGCATGGTTTGATGTTTGAATATTCTACATAACTGTGACAACCACAGGCAAGGCTGAACAAATTGCACGCTCACGCTTATAACAATGTATTTATGATAAGACATAGGAATTAGGGAAATTAGAATCTTTTACTCCATTCCATAAAAAGAAAACAAAGCAAAATCGGGAAGGAGATGTTTGGTTCTAATATTCCTCCGGAGTGTGGTTGCATAATCTAGTCATTGGTAGTGAAACTGAGAGACTTATTTTAAGTCATTAGGTAGCATAACTGAAAAAGCTAGATTCTGAAACTACACATCTGGGAAAAGGTTAGTGAAGGTGGGACTTGGACAAGCCCCAGAGGGGGGAATGTAGAAGATTTTATTTATTTAGAAATTAGCAGTTTAAGGCTAATTCACAGACACTATTATGTTTAACTGTGTGCTGTGTATGTGCATTGACTTTGAGAAAGGTCTTTTAGAATGACAAGCATAGGATTTGTGTCCTCCAGAAAAAGAACTTGGAATACAGTGAAATGTGAGCCAGGTGCTTAAAGCTTGTTACCAAAATAGGAAAACAAGTATGGTATATATGTGACAGAAAGTCCAAAGAGGGGTGTGGTCCTTGCAAGCACCCTCAGGCTTTGTTGTGTGGTTGGTGTGAATAAAGCCTTTTCTGAAATCCTTGATCCTTTGCGAAGAAATTTTTGAAAAAACTAAAAAAAAAAAAATTAAATTAAGGCTTCAAAACACACAATAGATATGTGTTCACAAGCCCTTTGATTATTGGGTGTTTTTGTTTAGAGTTAGATATGAGATATGAGAATCATTGAGCCTACTATTTCACATAAAACAATATATTAATTTACATTTTGTAAAACACTTTCTTTACTCAAGCCTTATGCGAGTAGGCGTGAACGACCCATGAATAATAATGTGATCACTCCTGAGAAACAAAGACCTGCATAATAATGAGCTGCATAATAAATTAGCTTTAGGTAGGCCTACTAGATTTTAGGTTTACTAGATAATAATAATATTAATATTAATAATAATACTAATATATTTATTATACTAGTCTGTTATATTATATCAAATATATTAAAAACATTGATTAAAATTAAGATACAATTTATACAAAACGAAATTCAGTTTAAAGAAAGCAATTAACTTTCTAATCAACAAACAAAAAAACAACAACATAACATAGGGTAGAATATTTAAACATCAATATGAAGCAAAATTCGTTTTAAAAACATTGATTAAAGGGTAACTAAACCCCTGCTCAGAGCTTAACTCCACCCACTGGCAATTTTTGAAAAATGCTGTAAAAGTGGGCAGAGCCCGGCGGACACAGAGGACGAACCGAGGGCGGGGCTGAGCGGAGGGCGTGCACCTGAGACACGCAGTGACGGATTGATTGACAGCTGTCAGACTCGCGAGTCGCAGAGATGGAGAATGACTGGAGTGACGCTAGCTTTGCAACAGAGCGGTCATTTCTCCTACCTTCACCTGAAGTGGAGGAGGGTGGATTGTCTGTAGACACAGGGTCAGAGCCTTATCAATGCAAGCCGCTGCTCAAACTGCGTTAACTCCCGATGCCGACGATGCTAGTGAAGCAGCCGCGCAAGAGAACTGACCTAATCTATCTGCGTCCACGGCAACTGCTTGCGTGTCAGGGTTTGAAAGCGCGTCTCATGTATGAAAATTATCTGTACACATGACGGGCGGCAATAATATCGCAAGAAAAGCCTGACGTGTACTGACAACTGCATTATTTAACCATATATTCTTCAATACAATGTTAAAGCAAGTGTCAAGTGAGTTTCATTCATAATGTTTCTACTTCATGTAACATGACAGTTCATACTGGAGTGAAGCCGTTCTCATCGTGTGATTGGGGGAAACATTTCTGAGGGCGTGGTGAGCTCGTGCCAGGGGCGCGGATAGTGAGCCGTTTGAAGTGCCATCCTACGTCACGATGTACCACAACGTCCAATAGGAAAATTCAACTGCAGTAGCCACCGTTCAACCTTAAGAGGGCAGCACTTTGGCGGTTTTACACCATATTTTATAGAATTAAAACACTTTATACTCAAATGTCAAAACATTTACTCGAATCAATGAACAGCATTAATAAAGCCCCAGTATTACAGATCATTAACTAAAAAAAGTTGGTTTAGGGTTTAGTTACCCTTTATACAAAACGAAAACAGGCCATATAAATCTTGTCTAAACAGTCTTGCCAGTCTTTTCGCGTTTCATATTCACAGATGATAACTGAATAAACTTACCACAATGAGCTCTGAATCAGCTTTCCGTGAGGAGAATTATTCCATGATTACTACTCAAAGCGATGTATCTGAACCATAACTTCACTAGTTGTGTTTGCATGAGTTGATGTGTGTGTGGGCGTCGACGCATGGAGTGCCTATATTTGAATCTGACACTGCATGAAAACACTGAAATCCGGCAATTTCGGGGGGGGCAAAGGGGTGGCAAGAGGTCTTGGCAGGGTGGCAGGGGTAGACGGTACATGGAAATCCCTATATGTGATTTGCTTTAACAAAACAAACACAAAACCACTTTTAAACTACAGTACTTATTGTTTAATCATGCCCTTACACACTACAAAGGTTTTTAATTCACAACAGGAATAAGCCTAGTGTTCAAACAAAACAAAACAGTATGCTACTGTATACTTCAGCTCCTTTCTTCAACTACTCTTGCCTGCAAAAGTCAATATGTGAAAACCTCTGGTTATCCTTGTATTACATTACACTGTAGGGCCATGTAGCTAATAAGTAGCCTATATAACACATATAAAATCAGAAAGATTTATCACATGCACACACCAGTTATGTTTAGACTACTTAATCCTATTGTATTTGTTATTTCCCCAGTTGTAACCTGGTTTCATTGCTGTGATATCTGAGAGGAATTGGATTTAATAGGACTGCTTAGCTAAATCAAATGTAAAAAAAATTATAATTGCATCACAATAAGTGTAGGCCTATTGTGATTGTCACTAACATTTTAGTAACAACTGGATTTTATTAGGTTTAGTGACAACATGTTACAGTGTTTACATGGTACTATTTCTGGTAAGCTACGCTTTTTTGTTATTTCAATTCAATTCAATTCAATTATTGTGATTTGTTTTAATATTGACTCATTTGGATAAATATTAGGCACAAAAGATGCACCTAATCTAAAGAAAAAACAATTCACCTAATGCTGTAAACGTACAGAGAGCCCTATCAGCTGGCAGTGTTATTTATGGTTAAAAATAACTCAAATTACATATGTGTTTTTTTTATTATAATAACAACTTTATTTAATGATATAAATAAAAATAAAATAAATATGTAATTTGGTACACTACACATATTTAGCAAAATACTCTCTATAGCTCTTTTTTTCTAGCCAGCTAATGTGCTATAGCCTATTTTGGTCATTAAATGGCTTCCCTGAGGTAAATGTTATGTGACATAATTGTTCTCCAGTTTTATTGATTGGTCGATATTATGTATGAGGAATATACATTTAGGTAAGTTTTAGGCTACTGTTTCTTTCAACATTGTTCATTCGTGTTTATTTACTATTAGCTAGTAGAGATGATCGGTCCACGTGCAGCTAGGGATCTGTCACGTAACATTTACAAGCGCCAAAACGGCATTTATTGTTTGAATTTTGTAAAAAAAGTGACAGAATCTGAGAGTTGAGATTTTTTTTTATATCATAAGTAACCTGCTCTGTCTTGTCTGTCGGTCTCCGTCCTCTTTGCTTCGCGATTTTTCTGTGCGTGAGAAAATGTATGTGTGGCGTGAGAGCGTGAAAAGTGTCAATTGCGTGTGTCTCACAGTTAATTTTTATTAAGCTGTTCTTGTCTTTACTAAAATCAAAATTAGGCTAATCAAAGGGAAGAGTGCTCTTACGAATCACAACCGCTGATTTTGGCTAACGTAATAGACTCGCTGTTTTTGCTGCTGCTGAATCATCTTTAGCATACAATACATTCATTACAAATGTAATGTTAAGTTAAACGTGTGTTTAAACTACACCTGGGGAAACTCACTTCACCTTCAGGGGCTCTGGGGCAGCTCAGTCTCTCCAGTCGGTTTGTAGGGCCACCGCACCGCAGCAGACTCGCTGTGTGTGAGCCAGACTGAGCGAACGCCGCTCTGCACGCTTGAATCAGGGACGTAGCTAAGTATTTGAGGGGTGGGGGGATATTTTATGTATTTTAATTTTAATAAATTTTCCCCCGGTTTCACAGACAAGATTTAAGCTAGTCCCAGACTAAAATGCATATTTGAGTTGTTTTAACCGAAAGCAACTTGCACTGACACATCTTAAAATGTCAGTGCCATTGTTTTGTCTCAAGATGCACACCAGTAATGTTTTTTTTCTAGGGCACGTTTATAAAATGTACTTAAATGCCCTTATTGAACTAAGGCTTAATCCTGGTTTAGTCTAAGCCCTGTCTGTGAAACCGGGCCTTAAAGTTAGAAATTAAATGGTTTCCTTTTGGTAAATGTATTGGACATACTGGCGGGTTGTTTATTTTAGTACAGTTTTTGGATCATCAAAGTTAGGGGGGCAGCTGGGGGGGCAAGGCTCTAGAGTGGGGGGGCACCTGCCCCCCCTTGCCCCCCTGTAGATCCGCCCGTGCTCCTGTGTAATTTGATGTTTACCGGATGTATGTGGGAAAAAGCGGATCAGAGTAACACGGAACAGTATATTTCCAGAAAAACCCGGAAACCTCACGTATGCGGACGTATTCAGGAATCCGTGAAATTTCACGGACATATACAGCTGAAACACTGCTGGGTGTGCTAGGACTGAAGACTGTTAGGTGTGAAGAAGACCTTTCATATGTTAATGACTGACACTAGTGCTGGCTGTTCTCAGAGGGAGGACTTCAGGATTGAGAATTATCTCTGGTCTACTGTAGGCTACAGCAAACAAGCTTTTTGCACAGAAAAAAGAATTCTTAAGGCCCTGAAACACTAAACCGAACTAGCAATGACTAAAGCCGACTGTGGGGTTGGTTCACGTTGCCTGGGTCTGGGTCAAACCATCAGAATGGTGTGTCAGGGCCTTAAAACCACTGCATGAAAAGAGTCTCTTAATCAAATATTTTTTATAAAAGCAGTACAAAATAAAAAACCCTGTCTGAACATATACGTTCACAAAAAAATCTGAATATGTAATGAAATAAACTAAGAAATGTAATGGAATTAACAAAGGATAATTAACCAAACATTTTAGACTATCCCCAAACAATTTTTGCAAAGTTTTACAAATTGTAGGCAATAATATAATTAAATAAAAAGGAGATGAAATGTGGAATATAAAAAAGTTTGTTTTAAAAACACCAAAAACTGATATGCTCAAAATAAAAATATGGAATAAAAAAGAGCAGGGATTCACTTGCTCAAGAAACACAGAAACACAAGCAGATCTTTCAGCTCTGCAACTGTTCACAAAAAGTGTCACTCCAAGATTCTTAACTTTAACACGCTGCAAAAGAGGGGCGTTTTGAGGTTTGAAATCCACCACTCACAATAGATGTAGGTGCAACCAATAAGGTTACCAATAAAAATAAGGCAACCAATAAAAATAATCCTAATTTTACAGAAAAAAACTTACGTTTTTTACAGTATTTTCTTGTAATTTTGAATTATGTTTAAAACGATGTAAAATTACAAACAATATCTAAATAAACAACTTGACTGTTATTTTAAGGATTATATCATTAATGACAAATTACAGTAATTCTCATTTTTTATACAGGAACATCACTGTATTATTTTTCTGTTTTCATAAATAACAAATTCATGCAAAATTACAAACAATATCTGTAAATTAACAACTGTAATAAAATATTTAGCTCATTATATTAAAGGTTTAGGTTTATGTCCATACTAACAATTTAACATTATTCTTTGTCATTTTAAAGTAAATCTTATTAGTTTTATATTTACACTGTAAAAATAAAAACCTAAAAAAACAGCAGCTACAGCTGCAAAACAAAAACCGTAAAATTAAAGTCAAATATCTTAAGTCAAATAAAGTAAAAAAACTTCACAGAAATGTACATTAAACGTTTTAGAGAAAACACTATTAGTTTACAGATTTTGCCTTATTTAAATTAAGATATTTTACTTTAATTTTCTGTTTTACAGTGAAGGTGTATTTTTACATTCAAACTGGTTTTACATTCAATTCTGGATACAAATATAACAAAATATATAGCAAACTTAATATCAAACAATAATCTGCACTGCTCTCCAGGTTGAAACTTCCAGGCCTCTGCCCACACCACAAAACACCATTTGACCAATTAATTAAATATAACAGCAAATAAAAATAAATATACACATTTTCTAACTGTTGTTTAAAAGAAGTTCCAGAAGTTTTGGATCCATGATCCTGAAGAACTTTTACAGATGTTGACCCTGAATGTGTAAAAGGTAATCTTAAAAATGTTGTCATTATTTTAATGTTTCTCTGTTTTTTTCTGTAATGTAGACACATGCATTTTCTGTGAAGTTGCTTTGAAACAATATGTATTGTGAAAAGTGCTATACAAATACATTTTAATTGAATTTGTTTACTTACTTTTATTGGCATTAACTATATATTTTTCATGATTTATTTGGCAGGTTGCAAGATGTATTTTATTTTTTGAGACTTTGCTGAGAAAGTATTCTTTGGCTCAGTCTGAAAAGGCCCAGAAAATAAACACTATGAAGAACATCACACAGAACCGTCAGAGAAAGAGACGGGTAAGTTAAGAAACCGGTTAAGCTTTTTCCCTCCAGAATGTTACTATACTCCTCTCTGAGTTTTAGTGGTTAATTTACTGTCATGTTTTGCAGTTGCTGGAGACCAGGTCCAGGGTTGCACAAACCAACACAGAACCTGTGGAAGACTGCAACTATAGACCTGATGAAGATGATGATGCTGTTGTTGATGGAAGGCCAGTGTGGATGGTTTGGCTAGCTACTACAAACCAGACTAGACTGACCCACGCTACGCATCACATCACCAGCCCATCACGGCAGTTTAAAAAAAATTTCAAAACTCAAACAACATTGTGTTAGAGTTGGTCACAATTCTTTTATACTTTTAATATTCAATTGTTCCATTTTATATTTTCTTTATTCCTATGTTTATATACTTATACTTTTATTGGTTCCCATATATAGAATATTTACATATATTTTATATACACTTTTTAATTTATAGATTTCTTTGTCTCGTTTTATATTGTATACTTTGTATGTTTGTTCCTTTTTAGATGTCCATGTTGCTTTTGATCTCCACGTTTTGTATTGTTGTTCCTCTTACGTCGCCTTCCTTTAGAAACATTTTGTTCACTTATCTTTTCCCCCATTCATTTTAATGTGTGTTTATAATGCTCTTTTTTTCTTTTTACTTGGTTATATTGTCTACTTGGAATATTTATGTGTATTTTATATACACTTTTTTTTGTCTTATAAATTTATTGTTCTCATTTTATATTGTTTAATTTGTATATTTATTCTTTTCCTTTTTATGTACACTGTACTTTATTCCTTTACATCTCTGTCCTTTAAATGCATTTTGTTCACTTTTTTTCCCTTTTTGTTTCTTTACCAATTCATTTTAACGTATGTTTATGTTCTTTGGACTGTTTATATTTTTACATTTGTTCCTTTACATTTTCATCCCTTTTAAATACATTTAGTTCACTTGTTTTTGTTTCACCATTGTTTTATTGTTTTGATGTTCGTTTATAATGCTGTTAAGGATGTTTTTTTTTTTAAAAATTGTATACCTCTTTAATAAATATTTCAGACTTTCTCAAATTGTTTTGTGTGTATTTTTCTTTTGGGAGGGAGAGGGGATTATTTATATATATATATATATATTATATATATATATATATATATATATATATATATATATATATATATATATATATATATATATATATATATATATATATATATATATTAGGCCAGCTATGCAGATATGCAGATTTTGCATGTGCATAGGCCAGCTATGCAGATTTTGCTCATTAATATATATATATATATATATATATATATATATATATATATGGTTTTAAAAAAACAACCAATCCAGTTTGAGATGAAGGAACAATAGGGGATGGAAGCTGTTTAGAGGTGTGAAAATGTCTCCTGGGAAAAACTTGATGGGATTGTTTGCCATGGCAACAAATGGCTGTAGCATGGGAGAATACAGCCACAACATACATCTGATTTGGTACCATTTCGGATGAATACAGACATATACGGATCCATGGAATTTGACCTATCCGGCCAGTATACTCCTGGATTCTTCCGAATTTCAGCCGTGTATACAGGAGTATACTGGTCCGGATACACCTTTTTTCATGCAGTGTGAATGAGCGCGCGGCCATGGGGGTGGCCGCATTAGGGGGTAATGAGTTGACTGATATCTCCCTCTTTTCACACAGATTACATAAACACAGAATATTTGTTTTCGTTTTCATTTACATGATTTAAAACCTGACATTTCAACGTTTCTTTAGACATATGTCTCATGTTTGTGAAACAAGTATTCACTAAGCTACAGGTCATTTTCTGAAGAGAATCAGATTAGACATCATTGAGAGAGAGGCTGAAGATCGCAAATCATGTTTTGTTTTTATTGTGACTGTACACAAAAAATAGAAACTTAACAGAATATAATGATTTATAACACTTGCATGAATTATAAAAAAACAACATTTCCTCTCTGCTGCCCTGAGTTTGGTCCGGTGTTCACGAAGGACATCAGATAGCCAAGGGTTAGAGGGAGTAGCACGTGCTGGCCTAGAAGACAGAGAGCAGACACTATCTAGACAAGAAGTTAAAGTGGAGCATAAAGTGTCTGTAGCGGTGTTAACATCCATAGTGGAGAATTGTGTGGATTCGTGAAGAGAAGATGACACAGCAGACGAGATGAGAAGGAGAAAGTGAGCGCAGGTTTCGCCTGAAAGTAACTGGTAGAGGGGCTGGTGGTGCCTGAGTAGTAAATTGTAGATTAAATGTGATGAAGTAGTGATCTGAGATGTGAAGTGGTTTGACCACAATGTTATCTGTAGTGCAGTTGCGTGTGTAGATGAGGTCAAGTTGGTTGCCAGATGTGTGGTGCTGAGGTGGGTGAGATCAAATGAGGCTAGGAGTGAGTGGAAGTCTGCAGCATACGGTTTGTTGATGTGAATGTGAATGTTAAAGTCACAGAGGACTATAAGTGGACTGCCATCTTCTGGGAATGAGGACAGCAGCGCATCCAACTCGTCAACAAAGGTGCCTTATTGGCCAGGAGGCCGGTAAACGACTATAATATGGGTTGTAATGGGAGATGTCACTGTAATCGCATGGTATTCAAATGAGTTGTTGTTGCATAGAGAGGTGTGTGTTGAGTATTTCCAATTGTTAGAAATGAGAAGACCTGTGCCTCCACCCCTCCCAGTGTGGCGAGGGGTGTGAGAGAAAAATAAGTTGTTAGAGAGAGCAGCAGGGGTTGCTGAGTCTTCTGAACGGATCCAAGTCTCAGTTAAGGCCAAGATATTAAGAGCGGATTGAGTGGCAAAGGCTGGAATGAAGTCAGCTTTGTTGACAGCTGACTGACAATTCCATAAACCCACAGAAAAAGAGGAAGGAGCATTAACAGAGGAGCGAATGGGACGCAGATTAGCAGTGTTGCGCTGCCTTTGGTGTGTAGTAGAGGAACGTGGTCGAGAGACAATGGGAATGTACTGAAAGCACAAGGTAAGAGAGAGGAAAGAGAAAGGGAAAACTAGGGTGCCTTACCGGTGGCCTCTTCGGGGGAGTCGCAGGGAGAGTCGATGTCTTTACCCGACTCGGTCTTCACACGAGGAGGCTAAACGCTCCCGCTGACGCTTCCGTGCCAGCGTCAACGAGCGTATTAAATAGATGCTAATCACTACAGTCAGAACAGGTGAGGACGCTTTTGTAATTCGCCCAAACAATCAAGGGAACAGCCTGTCAATGGCTCAGCTCAAAAGCGAAACTATGACTCACTAGCAGTGCTAATATCCAGCAATAGCAATTGAGTGTGGGCGGGCGGCAAAAACAGCCCTGGTTATAATTCAAATACAATTATCTTAACCAGTAAAATTATAAATAGAAAAATAACTACAGAATCTAAATGTATCTACTTGTTAGCGTGTAATAGTAATCAGAAAAAACACTTACACACGGCTTCAATGCGCTCCTTCACTGTTGGCACGCTTCTCCTAGACAAACAAAACAAGCCCTGAAAACTGATAAAAGAACACATATTATACAGACTCTTACTATTTAATCTTATTACATGATTAGTTTATGGCATTTGATAGATGTTACTTTCAATAAAACAATTGCAATGTATTTGTAAACGGTGTTGCGCATGTCTGGCCTGAGTTGTGTTGCATTTACACTGTTCTGACCAGCAGGGGTCACCAGCGTGTGGCGATTCAAACACTGAATCAATGATTCAATTGACCTATCGGTAAGCCCCTCCCAGCGAACGCCGATGAGCCAATGGCAGTTGAGTACCAGTTGCTGTGGGACCGGAACTCGGATATCTTTAGGTTTCAGCGCCATATACAAACATTGGAAAATCCGAAGCTGTCATCGGTTTGATGGTGTTTATGCTACAAAAATGGTAAACGTGGTGCCTGAGGTACTGCAACACTGATTCCAGGGATCCTGAGAGGATTTTCTGGTTGTCAAACTCTCATTAAGTTACTATTAAAGTTGGTAATTCCTTGCTAACGTACAAACCGACTAACTATAACTAACTGTTCTCATGCGACAGTGTAGGTCAGAAACACAAAGGTCTACATTTCAGTGCATCTCTCCATATTAAACTGGTTAAATGTGAATTTATGTAATCTTACCCTGCGTTACATGAACAGTGTTGATCCTGTATTTTATCATCTGCGATCTTAACAAGAGGCTTCTCCCGTTTGCATTGAGATCTGTAAACCATCGCTTCCAAATTAATCTCTCACCATATTAATTTTATTCCCATTTTATTTCTGTGAGTTTAGATATGTTTAAAGGTCTGCATTATCTGTCTTATAAGGAGGACTCCTATTTTGATGGGTATTATAGTTTACGGGTAGTGAAAGGGAGAGCTTGCACGCAGTTTATCGGAGTTGTTTTGCAGATACAAAGTTCACCAGTTAACTGCACCCCCGAAAAGACAAAAGGTCTGTGTATATGTTTGTTTACTGTGAGTGTTTTTGTGTAATTTGCTGTGTATGTTAATGGTAATGCCACGGAGAGAGGGCTAGAGAGAGAGAGAGTTTGCGATTGAGACGTTAATGCACACTTATGCTTTGTTTGTTTGTTCAGCTCTTACGATGATTTTTTGGAGTGAAAAACAATGAATAAACTTCATAAACCATCAGTAAAGTTTGGCCATCATTCGGGGGTATGTGCTATATTCTGTGTCCAAAAACATCTTGGGATAAGGTTTTTTCACACTGACAGCTTGTTGGTCCGTGTTTTTGTTTGTTTGTTTAAGAGTATTTGTGTCAGTGAGTTGATTTTGATTAATTTCACCAGTTGCCCAAACGGTGACACGTGAGTGCAGTGGTATCAATAAATAGTTAAATTGCCTTTTTGTCTCGCGTGTCCTTTTATGTTGCTTGCCCCCTTCCCAACGAGCACTTTGAATTGCTTGTATTTTGTATGTATCGTGTGTGTGGTGGTGTTATGGCAGCGGTGTGGGGTGTTGATCGACCCTGACTGAAACACCACGGTATGCTACTGATAAATTTGCGGGTCCCAGACGGATTTAATCGCGGATGCGGAGCAGATGCAGCGCGGAGCCACGGCGGGTCCACAATCCGCCTTTGTTGCGGATCCGTCATTACTTCACTTCACTTTATTCGATTATGAAGCGTAGGGCAATTTGTTTTGCAACAAGACCAACATACATACATAAAAACAGTTTACAAACATTAAAAATACCTAAAAAACAACACAACACAAGACCGCAACAGCCCAAAAGTCTATCTACTTCCCACAACTCCTCCCATTCCCGAATTTAACAAAGAAACCGCAGTAGGAATAAATGAATGTTTATACCTATTGCTTCTAACAGTGGGGAATCTAAATCTAAGTTTTAATCTAAATTAAATTCAGACTGTAGGGGATGGGAAGAAATCATTCAAATGGATTGGGCTTTCCTTACGACCTAGCAATTATACAAGTCAGTAGGGTGACTCTGATGAGTTCCTATAATTTTACAACTGGTATTGACTATTTTTACCACCGCATTCTTAGCTTTGACACTAAGACCGCCATACCAGCATAATAGAGAGAAAGTTACAACTGACTCAATGTAAGTCTTATAAAACAAGGTCATCAACGACCTGTCAATATTAAACTTTGACAATTTCCGTAAACAAAACAGGCGTTGCTGTCCCTTTTTACAAATCATCTCCACATTGGAATTGAAATTCAACCTATTATCAATCACACACCCCAAATACTTGTAAGATTCCACCAAATCAACATTGTGCTCTTTAATAATTGTACTCAATTGATCATTTGATTACGTCTAAAATCGATACGCATATCCTTTGTTTTAGACACATTTATTTGCAGACATGCCCTGTCACACCACTGCACAAAATCATCCACCACTGGGACATGGCCATTCTCATCAGCACCGAGGAGGCTAACAACAGCTGAATCATCTGCATATTTTAAAATAAATCTAAATCTATCTTCGGCAGTCATCAGTATATAAAATATATAAGAGGGGAGAAAGGACGCACCCCTGAGGGGACCCAGTGGAGGAAGACAATACCCCTGACAGACACCCATTTACCCATTACTCTCTGTGTTCCATCAGTTAAAAAATCCAGAATCCATCCCACAATACTAGAGTCCATTTCGTGGAAACGTTTCGGAAGCAGCTGTGTGGGTAAATTATCCCCCAAACTTTACTGAATTTTCATCCACACTGTACACATCGTTCACAAATTGAGCTTCTAACAGCAATCAAGGCTTCGTCGGGACAACAGCAATTACACAACATTTTAAAATGAAGAGAAGCTCGATCTGTAGTTCTCTAGCCTAACGTCGTCATACTCAATTCTAGTCAGAATATGAGTCTGATCTGCTCCGTTGGGCTGTGATTATGGGGCGTGTTTCAACCGAACCAGTAAAGACCTCAACTGGATAGACCTACAACCAATCAGAGCAACGGAGCGACGCATAACATCAGTTGTCAAATGTCAACAGAACTCAACTGCACTGTGTTGCCAAGTCCACGGGTTGAGGCGACCCCAATAATGTGATATACAGACCCAGGAATGCATATACAGACCCAGAATAACACATATTTTACTGCCCAAATGCCATTTTTTTCCCGGAGAAAAAACTCATGTGGTGTTGCTCTCACCAAAAACCACGTTTATGAAAGCATTCGTCAGGTTTCATCTTTTCAATATCAGAATGATCTGCGATGATCGTATGGGATTTGTGTTGATATAAACTCACCGTGAGCTGCTTACACACATTCCCTTATCCAGTCATAATATTGTGAGCATTATTCAATTATTTACCTTGCAGAATTATTTTAATAACTTTGTAATATTTCTATAAAACTCATCATCTGATCTCCTCCTACAGTGAATAGAGACTCATAATAGCACAGAAAAACAATAAAACAGAGCTAAACGTGACTAAAAGAGTGTGATGTGAGATAACAGAAGAGATCACTTTAAAACATCAGGATTTATTCATTATTTAATGTGTCGCAATCATTTCTGTCCTTTCCTCTCCATGAGTTTTGACCATTTCAGTATTTAACCCTTGTATGGTGTTTGGGTCTGTTGGACCCATTTTCATTTTTTATCAAAAGAAAAATGATACGATTAATTATTTTTTCAAACTGAGACTCTTTGGCCTTGGCTCATTTTCTGTGAGGAATATATATCATAACACATTTTCATTGACCACACACTGTACACCCCCCCCTACACATTTATATTACACACAGGATGTTCGGGTCCACTGGACCCAGGGCTAATAAAAGTGTGGAAATCGTAGGTCCTGTGTCCCTTTACTCTGTCCTCCTCCTGTCAGGGCCGGCTGTTAGTGTGTGTATGTTCATGTATATGGTTTATGAGGACATCTGTGTCCTCATACTAAATGGTGTTTTTTGAAATTCAAAAAATGCCAAATGTTTTCTGTGATGGGTAGGTTTAGGGGTAGGATTAGTGTAGGGGATAGATTATACAGTTTGTACATTAGAAAAACCTATCTGAGTATCTAACATATCTGAGTGAGTGAGTGTATGTGTGTGTGTGTGTGTGGTGTGTGGGTGTGTCTGTGCGTGCATGAGTGTGTGCGCGCGTGCGTGTGAGAGAGAGAGATTGTGTGTAAGTGTAAGAGAGTGCAAGAGTGAGTTTTGTTTCTACCCCTGCCGTTCCCACACGAGGTTGCAATTCTTAAATGTAATCTAACAAAGTGTGGCGGCACGAGAACGGGTAAAACTGAGGAGGTTATAGTCTAGGTGGAACCTACCCCACAAAAACACAGACTACGCCACCCTGGGACTTTCACCCAGAGAATGATTTTATTTATTTCCTAATTGCAAGACTACTGATACACTTAATGACACCCAGGCACGCATACAATTAAGCCAGAGACGGTTCAACTTTGAAAATGGGCAACAACTTTATTGTAATAAAAAAACAGATTTAAAACACATTCATACCTTAAGGGGGGGACAGAGGGACAAAGTATAATTGCTGCTGAGGCTTACCAGTGGAGGAGAAGGGAGTCGTAAAGGCAGGGGGAAATCCCAAGAAAAGTCATCCACGTGATCACACAAACAAGAGAAACACGAAACAAGAGAAACACGACAGTGAACACAGCAAAGAAAAACAACGTGGTAGACAACACTGCACAAAGAAAGGGGACACCACCACCTTCGGCTCTCAGCAACTGAAACAGAGAAACAATACTCGATCACAGGGAATTCATTCACATTGTGGGATTACAAATGTTATATATAGGTTCCAATGTAATAGAATATAACTGAAAACATTATCTATATTTGTGTTTTACATTTTAAAGTAAACTTGAGGAAATTCTAAGGAGATTACGTCAGACCGTGTAAGTGTTTGAGACATCAAGTCCTTTGTCTTTATGTACTTCCTGACTATTTACCATGACAAGTTTAGAGCAATACTGCCTGAGTGATTGGATTAGCATCTCTGCATTTGAATGGCACTGTTATGCTGATTGAATTACGGCTGATGAGACAGGAATGTTTGGGGTGTGTCTCTATTTTGAATGTCTCCTCCCCTGCTGTATAATCCCTCCCCTTGAAATGTAGATAAATTGCATTATTTTGTACTGTTAAATCAGACTGTTTTCGGACGACCTGCAGCACAGAGAGTTCTCATTAAAAGAATAACTTCTGTTTGATCACAAAGTCTCCTGGTCTTCATCTTCTGAGTTTCCTACACTTTAGAAGATAAAAGTTCACAACAACAAGAAGAATCAATATAATATTTATATGAAATGAACAAAATAATCTCGATAAAAAAAAATAGACAAGCTGCCGGAACCAGTAATGGTTCCAAAACGGCAATACACAAGAAAAGAGAAACAAAAAACAAATATGTATAATTGAAATACAATAAGACCTTGGCCAAGGGAAACAATTATAATAATAAGAAAATCAAACAACTAAAAATACCTCTTGAACTAAATTAGTTTATCTTAGGAGATAAACTAAAGTCGATGAGGAAAACAAAAACAAAAATGCAACTCTTAGCTTAATTGAAAGCACATTACAAAAAAAAAAAGAAATTAAACACTTAATCAGCCAAATTAGAATTATAAGGCGTCAACCCCCCTCAGTTTGTTACAAACAGAGATGACACAGAGAACAAAGGCAGGTGAAAGCAGAGTTTATTTCGGAACCAGCAGGTGCGGTGAGAGTCTGAGTGAGAGTATCTGGTAATGCTGGATATGTTGGTAATACGATACGTCTTGGAATCTTGAACACAGGAACAATGGATCGAAGGAGACGAGGACCAGGAGACAGGACGAGACGAGGAGACACTCAGGATACGTTGGAGATCAGGTAAGTTGTCAGGTGAGTCAGCGGAAGCAAGCATGTAGGGTCATGTGCAAACGATACCGGACAGTGACTGAAGCTGTGTCCCAAAGTGAAGGGTGCGCACTTCGAAGGCCGTGTACTTCGAAGGCCAGACCAGGCCACCCCTTCGAAGTGCACGAAGTGCATGAAGGGCGAACCGAGGGACAGGGTTGCCAGGTCTGCACAACAAAACCCCTCCAATTGCTAATCAAAAGTAGCGGAATCACGGCCAAAATGGGCCAGCATATGCCAAAACGCGAGGGGCGCCCAGTACAAATATTGCTAAAGTAAAGACAACTTACACCTGTGGACTATAGGCTACAAACAAAACAACCCACATCAACAGTAAATGCCTCCCAATTCCAGACTTGGCAACACTGAACCGAGCGTCGTTGAAGGGGCTGTAGCAGGTGTGTGACAACTGACAGCGGACGTTCGTGAGGATATTTTAAAAAGAGAAATGGAGCAGAATTTATTTATTTTTTGCTTTTTATGATTTTTATTGGATTTTGACATGCTTCAAAGCCTGCTATGATGGGAGACCGGATGATAGGTTTTTATATACATCTCAGCATTAATCTTTTAGTTAATCAACCACATTATCCTCATTATTTTACTCCACTTCGTTTGAATATAAGTGTGGCCTTTTTCCTTTGTCTTCTCTCTCTCTCTCTCTCTCTCTCTCTCTCTCTTTCTTTAAGTGAAACATACCCTAGACATATGTTTTTCATATATGAAGGCGCTATCTGTTCAAATGGAGAAAAGTCCCAAGTTTCCCTATTCCTTGCATTGAAAGGACCATTTGGGCCCTAGTGTTTGGACGGTGGAAATAATGATTACCAGATGTGTTGTATACATTATCACGTGGCTCACGTTCTTATACCATGAGATATATATGATGTAATTCTTTTCCATTGGATAAGTCTGTTCTCCACCTCTTTCTTTCTGTTATATCTATCTGAGACTTGCCTCCATTAAACTCTGAAGATTTTATTTCCCTCAGATCTGAGAAGTCATTGTCTTTGAATCACCGATAAATGCTGAGAAGGGCACGAAAATGGGACAAATTAATTGGAATCTTCCAATTTGGAGGCTCGCATCCGGGATCATAAAACAAACAGGTGAGAATACAATTTAAGCTTGTTTCTGCCTGTTTGTTGAGAAATTGATCCTTATATTTTCGTGCCGTATTTTTTTGAGGTAATCCTCGTATTTTTTGATACGGGAAGAATGGGAGCAGTATCTTCCATTATATGCTGAATGAATATCCTCGTACTTTTGATAAGGCGGGAAGAATGAAAGAAAAGCTACTTTCATTGTACTATTTTTGCTGATTATCCTCACGGTTTTTTTGTGCGTGGGAAGAAAATAGATGATTTTGAGTTGAAGATTTTCTCTCTAAAACACTATTTTAAGTGAGATATCCTCAGCTGTTTGTCGGTGATTGAAGGATAATACTGAGTTTAAATTTTTTTTTTTTTTTTTCTCCTTCTCTCCCTTTCCTTTTTCTTGTTTCCCTCTTAATTGGCAAAACCAAAAAGTTAATATAAGACTGCAGTCTCTATTATTTTCATTCTATTTGGACATTTCCTAAATATTGTAAAGGGTTGCATTTAAAACAAAGGAGAGATCTTTGTTGCCTGTTCCAAATAGGTGAAACAATTAGTCGGCCAGTAAGAGGGGAAAGCCCTAAAGACTTTATGAACCGTAATAATAAAGCGTTTTATACGGAACCCTATCTCTCAAACCTTGCGGGTTGGTCTGAAGGAAAAACACAATTAGATCCGTTTCCCCGCGATGGTTCGTTTAAGGATGAACATTTTCGTTTGGCAAAAGATATGATTTTTTCTGGCTGGGGTGACCCATTATGGGATGAAAATTATATGAAGGATTCTTTTAAAACTTGGAAACGCATGAAAAATTTTTGGGATAAGGGTCCAGATAAAAATAGCTCTGTTTCTGTGAGTGCATCTGCCTCTCCAGTCCAGTTGAAAACTGACATGCCAGAGCAAGTTGGGGAGGGCCATGCGGCCCCTCCTTCTCCTTTACAGGAAAAAAGTCAGCCGCTGCTGGGTTTAGACTGTTCTAAGTCTTTTTCCCAAGCAAATCAAAAATCTGAAAATTCTTTGCCAATCCTACGATGCAATTGTTGCGGCAGCCCCACAGCCTGCAATTAATCGCTTATACCCGCAATTACCAAACACAGAGACGTTCCCTTTTATACAGGTGCCTGATGGATTTAAAATAACCCCCCTGAGTGCAACTGAGGCAATGGCAATTTGCAAAGACCTACCAGATCCATCAAAATTTCCGCATAAGTTCGTCACAATAATGAAACGGCTAACGTCATATAGTCAATTGACAGGGCGAGATTATCGCCTGATTTTGACCAAAACATTGCCTGCTGAAATTACGGAGGATGAAATGATCGGAGAAATTGAGTACTTAAACCCAATCTATGATACACCACCGGTTCGGCGACTTCTTAAACCATCAGATTCGAAGCCAATTGATATGTCTAAAAAATCACTTCTATTTGCTGATTCTGATGATGACAATGTTGATGATACTGAATGGGTGTGGGCAAGTGCAGATAAACTGAAAGTTTTCTTCAAGCAATTGACGGCATTTTTGCTCAAAGTGTCTTCTGCGAAACAAGATTTGTCTTTTGTTGCAAACACGATGCAAAACGCGGGCGAAAGCCCTGTTGCGTTTTTTAATCGTTTTAGGCATGCATGGGTTGAATAATCTGCTATCCCTGTTGATCAAAATTGCCCGTTGTTCTTGAATACGTTCCTGAATAACATGAACAAAGACACTGCGCAGTTAATAAGGATAACGACTCCAAATATTACCACAATTTCTGTTGATGAATTGGGGCGACGCTTGCGTGAGCTCTCTTCAGCTGGAGCATTTGAAAATTCCAGGGGGAAGCCTGCAATACTTCAAATGAACGCTGCAGGTGACCCGAAAACTTACCAATCTGATGAAAACAAATGCTGTTTTTATTGTGGCAAACCTGGACATTTTGAGCGACAATGTAGGAAAAAAGTCTATGACTTACAGAAATCAGGAAGGCAGAGGAGGGGCCTTGGGGGCTTCACACAAAGACCGATGGCGCCCTTTTCTGCTAGAACTGACAAACTGAATCCAGCATACCCTACCTCTTGGAAAAATAAATGACTAAATCATAGTGCAGTTACATCAGCTTGTGATAATTTTTCACAGATTTCCTTGCATTATCCAAATGTATCAACTGTTTTGCCCTTTTTCGAGTTAAATGTTGACCACAAATCTTATGCCTTTCTCCTTGATACAGGCGCGACAATCTCGTCGCTTTCTTCACTCGTTTATGAAGGCCCGATTACAGGAAAACATGTAAATTCTGTGGGAATAACTGGTACGGCTGTGAAGTGTGAAATGACGCCAAGTCTTCCGGTTACTTCTAATGATGTTCCATCATTGTTTAAAATGCATGCTTTTGCAATAATACCCGATTCCCCGTTTTGTCTCATGGGAAGAGATTTGATGCATAAATTAGGTATTCAGCTCCACTTTCACAATGATTCTCTGCAACTTCTGTTTCCTGCAGCGTACTCTCTCACTGTTGATACAGGAAGTGCTCTCCTCGAAGACCAGTCTGCAACTGAGCTCAAACAGGAAATTGAGGGAGTCAACCCTAAGCTCTGGGCGGAACATAAGGAGGAAACAGGATTCATTGATGTCCAGCCCTATTTTGCTAAGCTAAAAACACACAAGCCTGTGTATCAAAAACAGTATCCCCTTTCCAAAGACAAGGTGGATGGTATTCTTCCTGTTATTGATAAATTATTGGCTCAAGGCATTTTGGTCCGAACTCATTCACCTTATAATACTCCAATTAATCCAATTAAGAAAGCAAATGGTTCTTGGCGTTTAACTCAAGATTTGAGAAAAATTAAT
Organism: Gobio gobio; assembly: GCF_949357685.1. Classification (NCBI taxonomy): domain Eukaryota; kingdom Metazoa; phylum Chordata; class Actinopteri; order Cypriniformes; family Gobionidae; genus Gobio; species Gobio gobio. The sequence continues at coordinate 3,880,198 of NC_137114.1, forward strand.
GAGTTAGTAACGCAATTGGCTCCAATTGTACCTGATGTGCAAACTATAATTAATTCTATTCCTTCTGAGCACTCGTTTTTTACTGTTGTGGATCTTTGCAGTGCCTTCTTCAGCATTCCTGTTGATCGCCGAACGCAGCCACTGTTCGCCTTTACCTTGGAGGGTTCGCAGCTGACGTGGACACGGCTTCCTCAAGGGTTCAGTGATTCTCCGGCTGTTTTCTCTGCTGTGGTGCACTCAACGCTAAAAGATGCTCAACTTCCTCTAGACACCTGTTTGCTTCAATATGCGGACGATATCCTCATTACTGGGGCATCAAAAGACATGTGTGCTGTTGCTTCCAAGATTGTCTGCAACATTTTAGCGGAAGCTGGTTTCAAGGCATCTAGAGAGAAACTGCAGTGGGTTCAGAGGAGGGTCAACTACCTCGGCCATGAACTGTCGCAGGGCCAGGTGCAACTGTCTGCGGACAGAGTGAAAGCTATCGCAACCTTCAAGCACCCAAAGACACGGAAGCAAATGCAAAGCTTCCTAGGGCTCGTTAATTACTGTCGCGCGTGGGTGCCTAACTGCTCCCTCCACGACAAGATCCTACGAACTGCTACTCTGGGAGACTCAGAGAACATTACATGGACATCTGAAATGGACCAAGCATTCAGACACTTGAAATCCTCCTTGACGAGACCTCCTGCACTTGGCAAACAAGCGTTCCACCTAATGTGTCCACCTAAGCGGCGAGACAGCTGCTGCAATCCTCGCCCAGGAAAAATCAAAAAGTGTCCTGTGTCCGATTGCTTACCTTGCCAAAACTCTCGACCCAGTAGCCAGGGGACTCCCGGCTTCTTTGCGTGCGGTGGCTGCCACGGCGATCATGGTACAGGATGCTGAACGAATTGTACTGTCACACAAATTAATTGTGCATACTTCACATCAGGTAGGAGCTATTATGAGTAACATTTCTACACAACATATGACTGCCCAGCGACGCTCGGGCTATGAGGCTATATTATTAGCTACTGCTAATTTGATTTTGAAACCCACTTCTGTTATTCATGGTCCTACTGTACATTTGCACAGGTTGCTGACGCAAGGTGAATTTGAGAGTGATGACCACGAGTGCCTGGCCAGAATTGAGACATCAACAGCCTGCAGGCCAGATGTTTCTACATCTGTCCTGGAGGAGGGGCTACATTGGTATATTGACGGGTCCTGCTTCAAACCAAATGACAATACATACTTAACTGGCTATGCTATTGTTGAATTACCTGATCGTGTAATTGAAGCATACTCTTTGCCATACAAATCAGCACAAGTAGCAGAATTAATTGCGTTGACAAGAGCTTGTCAACTGGCAAAAGATCAGTGTGTTAATATATACACTGATTCTAAATATGCATATGGCATAGTCCATGATTTTGCTAAATTGTGGGAAGAAAGAGATTTTAAGACTTCAGCTGGAAAGCCAATAGCTCATCATGGCATTGTAGCTGAGCTCATTCGTGCAGCACAACAGCCATCAAAACTCGCTGTTATCAAAGTAGCAGGACATGCTGCAGGACAAACAGATGAAGCCAAAGGAAACAGATTTGCAGATGAAGTTGCGAAATGGGCTGCTAAAGAAGTAACATTAAGTCCACATGTAAGCGAAGGAGGCACAGAGGTGCCTATGATGAATTCATCATTGACTAATGATTTGGACATAAAAATATTGCAAGCTAATCCTACACAAGCTGATTTAACTCATTGGACAGACAATGAAGTAAAACCAGATCAAGCTGGAATATTGAGAGACAAGCAGGGTAGACTTGCACTCCCTGCATCTGCAATTGTGATGCTATGTCGACACTATCATGGAGTATCACATGTATCAAAAAAGAAAGTGATACAAATGTTGAATCTATCTTACTGCATAGCAAATGCTCGAAGAAATACTCTGTTGATATAAGATGCTTGTTTGGTGTGTGCTCAAACCAACAGACACAAGCCAACTAAATATGACGCTTTACCACACCCTGAGTTACCATTCCAACATTTGCAAATCGATTTTACACATATGCCTCCTTGTGGAAATAATAAATATTTGCTTGTGATTGTTGACAGGTTCTCCAAGTGGCCAGAAGCCTTTCCGTGTGGAAGAGAAAATGCACAGACGGTAGTGAAAGCTTTGGCTAAAGAAATTATACCGCGTTTTGGTATACCGTCGGTCATAGACAGTGACAATGGGACACCGTTTGTTTCCAAAGTTACGCAATTATTAGCCAAAGAACTTAATATTACCTGGAAGCTACATATTCCCTATTCACCGACATCAAGCGGACAGGTAGAAAATCTCAACAAGATTATCAAAGATTGAATTAATAAGGCGTGTATTGATACAGGCAGAAATTGGGTTGACCTGCTGCCTGCCGTATTGACCGAAATTAGAATGTCACCATCAGCAACAACAAAGATGTCCCCCTTTGAAATTCTTATGGGTAGACCTTTCCCGACCCCATGGGTCAAAGGTCGCGCTGGCAATCTCTCCACAGGTGACACGGAGGTGATCGTCACGGATTACGTGGATTCCCTAGTCAAAACTTTGAATAGCATCAATGGTGATGTCTCTCTCTCTCTCCCTCTTCCTTCAGAAAACCCCACTCATCCTTTCGTCCCAGGACAACAGGTGTTGATAAGGAGCCTGAAGCCCACCAAACTGGGAGAGCCAAGGTATCTAGGGCCTGCCGTGGTGATAGCTGTGACGAGGACAGGTGTTCTGACTGACTTCCAGCCGCAGTGGATCCATGCAAGTCGACTGAAAGCAGCTCCAGCCCAAGGAAGCGTCCTGGTCGATGTCGAGGAGGTGGGAGCCACTGAGCCAAGGAAAGAGCCGACGGAAGGGGAAGCAAGAGCTTCTAAGAGGAGACGACGAAAGAAATCGCAAAAGAGCTAGAATCATCTCAGTGAAAGCTCTTGAGCCATGATGATGAAAGTTATATTTTATCTAGTGGTGCTAATAAATGTATTTGTTCGTGTACAAGCTACAGTCAACACAGGCAATGAGACGTGGGTATATCATGATGACAACGCCCACCACGCTTTTGCCGAAAACATGTGGTGGCGTCTCGCGAAATACACAGCTAGACATGCAGGAAAAACTGACGACTGTTATGTTTGCACAAAAATGCCACATAGTGCCTCTGGACCACGTGTAGAAGTTAACTCACCAATGACAGAGGAAGAATTGGAGTGTCCACTTGTTGTTAGCGTTACTGGAATGATGGCTCCAAATAAAACTATAGCATGGGGTTGCGCAACAGCTAGATTGATGCTCGCACCTCAGGTACAAGCAAAAGTGGCAACCATTGCCACTATTCCAGACTCACTGTTGTGTATGGAAGGACAATTTGGAACAGTGAGGATGGGAGAAATTCCTGAAAGTAAATGTAATCGAACATTCCAGCATTGTGAGATACAAAATATGCCATGTTGCATGGAATGTCTTTTGAATGGACAGACTAGTATAGATGATTGTTCGACAAAAAAACCACAGCCAATATCTACTTTAATTGCTCATGGATGGGCTAGTCCTTTCGTACAAAACAGATGTCAAAGTTATTGTGAACTTGCACCAGGTCAAAATTGTCACATATATGCTCCTTCAGCAAGAGGGACTAGAGCTCTCCAAGATTGGTTTTGGTTGTGTGGACATAAAATCTATACTAGTCTTCCAAAAGATTGGAGTGGAAGATGTGCTCTGGTAACTCTGGAAGAGTATTCCATGGTTATTAGAGCACCTAAATCTGATGATATGATAAAACAAAAACATAAAAAGAAACGCTCCCTCTCTGGCCGCAGTTCATCTAGTAGTATGGATAGAGATAACCCAGTTCCAAAGCAACATAGACTTTGGACGGGTACTGAAAAATTCTTTGAAGCACTGTTCCCCTGGGTTGGTACTACTAGTCTTCAGATTGAAGTAGAAGTTACAAGATATGAGTTAATCTCATTCATTAATACCACAAGAGACACTTTGGCCGGGGTCCAACAGGAACTGCGAGGGCTTCGTTTAACTGCCCTGCAAAACAGGCTGGTCTTAGATCAATTAACTGCGGCGAGAGGAGGAGTGTGTGTTATAGTAGGAACTTCATGTTGTACGTACATTCCTGAAAATGATGCAGATGGTCATTTAATCGCAGAAGGTTTAAAGAATATGACTAGAATTGCTCAAGAATTGGAAAGACGAGAGGTTGATGACAAGCAAGATGGTTTCTTAGCATGGCTTACAGGATGGCAACAAATGCTTGTATCTGCCTTAATTCCTATAGGTATAATCCTATTAATCCTTGCATTTATTATCTGTTGTATTATTCCATTTATCAGAGCCTTGATTAATCGTGCTATGAATAACTTTGTATCCTCTCAATATGCTTTGATGAATAGAACTGTTAAGTGTCCTTAATTTCAAAAGAAGGTAAAGGAAATGTTTGTATTTTGTGTATAAGACAGATAATGCTGAGATTTGGGTGTGGCAATTTTATTGCCAGAGGAGGGATTGATAGGTTTTTATATACATCTCAGCATTAATCTTTTAGTTAATCAACCACATTATCCTCATTATTTTACTCCACTTCGTTTGAATATAAGTGTGGCCTTTTTCCTTTGTCTTCTCTCTCTCTCGCTGTCTCTCTCTCTCGCTCTCTCTCTCTCTCTTTAAGTGAAACATACCCTAGACATATGTTTTTCATATATGAAGGCGCTATCTGTTCAAATGGAGAAAAGTCCCAAGTTTCCCTATTCCTTGCATTGAAAGGACCATTTGGGCCCTAGTGTTTGGACGGTGGAAATAATGATTACCAGATGTGTTGTATACATTATCACGTGGCTCACGTTCTTATACCATGAGATATATATGATGTAATTCTTTTCCATTGGATAAGTCTGTTCTCCACCTCTTTCTTTCTGTTATATCTATCTGAGACTTGCCTCCATTAAACTCTGAAGATTTTATTTCCCTCAGATCTGAGAAGTCATTGTCTTTGAATCACCGATAAATGCTGAGAAGGGCACGAAAACGGGACAAATTAATTGGAATCTTCCACCGGACCATAAGCACGTAAATCTGTATATGGTTAAATATTTAATCGTTAAGTTGCAACTATTGTTTATTTATTATGTTAAATGTAACTGTTAAAATATATTTTAAACATTTATATATTTACGTCCAAGTCTTTATTTAAGTACTTATTTTTATTCAACTCACATCAACTCAGATGCAATTGTAGCTATACTTTTTATGACATGCCAACCGTCGACCGATTCAGCCCCGCAAACCTGCGGACAGTGGAAATATGCATTCATCCCAGATGAAGATGAAGATGATGATGATGATGATGATGATGATGATGATGATGATGATGATGATGATGATGAAGATGATGTCCCGCTGGCACAGGCCTTACCAGGGTTTCTATTGTGCATGACCATCCCGGTCCAGCTCCACCAGCGTCTCCCGCTCAGCTCAATGAAAGTGTAGAAATGTGTTCTTCTGTTTCAGCTGTTCATTTAAATTTCTGTTGTTTCTGATGTTTATTGTAGGCCTATTAATAGTTGTAAAAAGTACTTTAAGTAATGTATAGACCAATTTATTTTCATTTACACATTTTAATTTACATGACAAGAAAATATATGCATGAACATATGAATTTCTACAAATTATAACTTGCATTACAAAAATAAACAGAATGTACAAAACAACCACTTCTCTTTTATTTAGCCTACACATTTCAAGTTAACGAAAATTAACAATAGACAGCAATTACTTGGTTTAATTTACAAATAACTTGCATAAAATAAAATAATAATAATATAGAGAAATTGTTCTGTGCATCCCGGCCACGACTTTACATTCAGCCTTTGGAGACTTTCGGTATGGACCGTCGTCAGTGAGCGACATTCAGAATTCATTCATATAAAATACTTTATTTTGCAGTCAAGTCAGCAGTTTTTGTTTATTTGCATTTTGACTTATAGTTTTGAGTGACAGATGTCATATTTGATTTAGCCTATTTTTGTCTGTGACATATTTTAGGTGTTGACAGTATGCCTATAAGAAAAAATAAATAAATGATTGCTTGGCCAACATAGCCTTACTTCTGTTATCCCCAGTCTCTCTCTCTCTTTCTGTAGAGGACATTTAAAAGAGAGATTCTGGAAACGAAATCTAAATTTAGCTGGATCGGTCGGGAATAAAATAATTTATAGCGCGTGAGCACGGAGTGCATTTGAAGCGCGAGCGGGAGGGTGCGGTGCGGAATAGATCTTATTGCGGGAGCGGGACGAAAAAACAGCCCCGCGCAGATCTAATTTGTATTTAAAGAAAGTGCAGAAATAAGAAAGGTAAAAGAAAAAAAGAGCAAAAAAGGAGAGAATGGACTGATTCCTCTTCTTGAGAGAATGGTTGAGAAATAAATAACACTTATGCAAGTTAAAATTGGGAAATTATCTTGCCAGGTTGCTCTACCACGAATGCACTAAACGTTTTGTTTACTTCAAGTTCAAGCGGTTGCGCCAGGCTACACTTGAGTTACCGACCGCTATCGTCTTTCACTGGGGAATTTAAACCCGCGCCGCAAGAAATCTGACCGAGTGCCGCGGGAATGCGGACCAGTCAAATGCTGTAATCACCAGTGTGCTATGAATTCTGGGATAGGGTATAGGCTGCGAAGTTGTGCAAAGGTTCCATCTGCTGTACCCTTCCTTTGCCTGAGAAACGGAGGGCGCATTGTGAGTCGCTTTCGACTTGCGGCAGCCTTCGTCGCGCTGCTGTGACGCAATCGCACTTCAAATGTGGCCTTCAGAGGTGCAGATTTCACAATAGGCTTGTTTGAGATGCGCCTCGCCTGAAATTCAGCCGAGACTAGGCGGCTGCAGTGAGGGGAGGAGTGAAAAAAGTGTAGTCAAGCCGGACAGTTCTCTCTTCTCGTAGTGGATCAGACACCTGCGAGATCAAAGGCGGATATCGCGGGATTCACACTCGTGCGCTTTGTTGCTGATAAACTGGATGTAATTAAAGTTCTGTTACTTTTATATGAAAATAAATATTATGAACAAGACACCCAAAGTTGTTGTTATTTATTTCCATTCGAAAGACGTGTTTATCAATCATTTTGACTTTAATTAGGCCTACATAAATGTTTTTTATATATATATATATATTTTATAAATATGACAAAATCACATAACCTTTGCTAGAGAGTTTGGGAATATTCACACATAAAAAACACGATCTCAGAGTTTTAAAATCAAACATTTTAAAAAAAGAACCATACATCACGGTTGTTTAAACCAATAAGCATTAAGCTGTGTCGTCAGCAAGTCGTTTCCCATCATGCTTTTGCTCCGCGCAGTCGGTGGAGAACAGCTGCGCTCGTCTGCAGAATCCGACACATCCGCCTTTCGCTCGCTCGCGAGTTTTTTGTCATACGTCAGCATGACATCAGAGCAAGGCGGACCGCCCTCGGACACTTTTCTAACCGGAATGCATCTCGCGTTGATCACCGGTGATCGGTTCTGCGCAGATTTTGCTCATCTCAAACAAGCCTATTGGGACACCCTTCGTAGTGCCGCTGTGACGCAATCGCACTTCAAATGCGGCCTTCAGAGGTGCTGCTTTCACATACCCCTTTTCCACCAAGGCAGTGCTAGAGCTAATTCAGAGCCAGAGCTAGTCCCAGTTCATAGTTGGTTCGACTGTGGAGCTTTCTAAGAACCGTTTGCTTTTCCACGGGCTGAGAGCCACAACAGAGCCATGTCTTACGTCACTGTATACGTCTCATCTCTCTCAGCAAAGCTAGCGAGGCAGCGGCAATGTTACCAAGTCCGTGGTTTTGCCGCGGGCTGTTTTTTCATGTCCACGGGATGAAGCGACCCCAATTATGTGATATTTAGCTCCATATTGCGAATTTTAGTAGGCAACCATGCCAAAAAACACATATTTTACCCCCAAATGTGATTTTTACTGGGGAATCCCCCCTGGAACGCGATTGGGCTTGTTTTGAGTAGCAATTGGGCGGGTTTGTTGTGAAAACCTGGCAACCCTGCCGGGAAACACACACACACACACACACCAGGCTTGTTCGAGACGCATCAGCGCTTGCCAGACCGATCCACATATGATATAAAAACGCATGAGTGAATCAAAAGCATAAGGAGTCATGTGCTCTCGCTGGACTCGTTATCATACGGCGATCGGTCTCTGCACAGCACCGCTGCGAACAAGCCTTCCATCAACAATGCAAACGTTGCGTTACTATTGATTCACATGGCTTTACGATCCTACATCGGCATCAAAGCACAACGCAAACACAGCGAATCCAACGCATTCATGTAGTTCGCCGTAATTTGTATAGACGGAGATTACAAACGAACAGTAGCTGTTAGCTCCATTAGCTGCTATTTCACAATGGCGGATCTCAAGTGTGTGTTGGTCTTGTTGACCCCGCCCCCAGCGCCTGACGTAATCGGTTCTTACTTCTAGCCCTGTTCTAGCCCAGCAATGTTTTGGTGCTACTTAAGAACCACTTTTCCTGGCTCGGAGCTAGGGCTTTGGTTGTGGAAACACAAAGAACCGATTAGAAACTAGGCTCTGGCTCCGATCTAGCTCTGGCTCTGCTTTGGTGGAAAAGGGGTAACATTGGGACACCCTTCGTAGTGCCGCTATGACGCAATCGCACTTCAAATGCGGCCTTCAGAGGTGCTGCTTTCACATTGGGAAACCCTTCGTAGTGCCGCTATGACGCAATCGCACTTCAAATGCGGCCTTCGAAGTGCGCGCCCTTCACTTTGGGACACAGCTAGAGTGTGAACGTGGTGCTTAAGTGCAGATGGTGATTACTGTGGTGATGACGTGCAGGTGTGTGTGCTCATTACTCTGGTGATTGGGATCGTTGTGGTAGTGAGGGGGTGGATCCTGGCGTGCATGTAACACAGTTAAGTTACATTCAAACCAATTGAAATGCTAGCCCACCATGGGCGTCAGTTTGGTTTGAAATGTGCTGGGGACAGAGACGCATTCAGAAGTGCATTTTCAGAAGTGCTGGGTAAAATTTTTTTTCTCTTTCGCGCAGGTCATGTTTTGAAAGACTATGTCTTGTAGCTTACTAATGTAAATAAATAAAAATGTCAGATGAGAGACATATTGCGGGTCTTATAGCCTATCTTACTAATGCCAACGAAAGCGCCCCGCGAATTCTTTAATATTTTTCATTTTTGCAATTTTTTTTACCACTTCATTATCAGAGTCCCACTGGAGCCCGTGTTTTTTTTTATCCTCCCTATTACACATTAGTTACAGCCATTAAAATAGTTCAGTTTTGTTTTTAATGTCAAAGTAGATATATTTAGTTTTGTTTCTTTATTAAGTTAATTTAGAAAAATGTTTAAAGCATTTAATGTTTGTTAAACTAAAGTTTTTGACAGTGAGTTAACCCAACACTTTAGCCTCTGAAATCAACACTTGACTTGTCTTGCTTATTAAATCCATAAAAAACACTTAAAGCATCGTTTAAACGTTTAGCCTATTATCACCACCATCACAGTAAAAAGGCATTTTTGACAAGATGAGGCAGGCAGATCGCAACGGCGCGCGCAAACAAAACGGGCTACACAATCTACTGTAAACAAATAATTAAAAATAAAAAGCATGCTGGTTGTCTTACCTTAGGCTACACCTCTCCGCGAAATGAATATATATCCGATCTTCAATTCCCGTGCTATATGCACATTTAACGGAGTTCATGTCAACGAAATCAACCGATATGAGTATTTTATTCATCAGCTCTTTTCAACATCAAAGACCGCATTATGAGAACGAGCGACCTAAACACTGGTAAGAGCATTTAGTCTCATTAATTTTAATGAAGATGATTGTGCTTTTGAGCATCTAAAACTTAGCTTATTTTCAGTTTCACTTGTGGCAGTTCGCGTGTTGGCTTGCTTTACTCATTTTCGGCGATGCGTGTTGCATAGCGCCGTCCTATAGCCTAAAAAAGCCCGAAGCCCGGCCCGCGTCTGAGGTAGGCTATGACTGGAAAATTGGCCCGAAGCCCGGCCCTAGGGCGTAAAAAAGTCGGGGCCCGTCGGGCTCGGCCAGAAATGTAGGGCTCTACTTTGAGTAAGGCTGAAAGCGTCTTTCTTTTTAATACATTTCTTGGATGTCGCAATTACAGTAGGCCTAGCCTATAGATAATTATGATATTTGTGGCTGCACCGGGGTCCGTCATTACGCTAAATCATGAGCGGTCCATGGCACCTGCTACCCATGGCTGTTAAGAACTGTATAGGCTACATCAATCCATGACAACAATTTTATGTTATGGGCACTGCCACTGATACAGGCAGCGGAAGAGCCTATTTTACGGAGCTTGCTTCTGCTTTTCAAACGTTTTTACAACAAAAGATGTCGTTAAAACGACATAAGATCTCGTTATTATGAGAAAAGATGTAGTTAAAACGACATAAAATATCGTTATTACGACACAATTGAGTGGAAAAAATAATTTGTGTGTGTCAGCAATGCTTCACCGCAAAATTGAACTCGAGGTTTAAAAAAAAAGAAAAAAAAAAGTGGTGGGTACAAAAGGACTCATGACGAAATCTGGTGGGTACGCGTCCCCCCCGTCCCCCCCGAAATCGACGCCTATGTAGCCCACATAACACAGCTCTCAGCTAACAGTATGGCCGGGGTGGCCCAGTAGCCATAAAGGCTAATACATAAATAACTGCTAATACAAGGTTCAAAACATAACGTTACATCAGGAAACAGCAATCCAGGCAAAACAGCAGCTAGTGAATAAATGCTCTGCGGTTGAAGTCAATCTCCAGTTGAACCAGCCTGGTTCCTGTTATTTATAGAAGAAAAGAGTTAAACCCATATAAAACAAACAAATCCCATACCATGTAGCCTACATACCGATCAAGCAGCATTCTGTATCATTACAAGTTTACTCACACTGCTACCAAAGGTAAAGATAAAATATTAACCACATATGCTGTTTATATTGCTTGTAATTGGGATGAAGTAAACATCTGTTGAGTATTTTAACATAACATTTTTGATTGTGTTGAATTAAAAACCCAAAAATGCAGCGGGTCCACCAGACCCACGAACACTGGCTGAATAACAAAAATATGAACACCACACAAGGGTTAAAAGTGTAATAAAGTTATCAGTGCAGGAAAAATTAATTAAAACTGAAGAATATATTCAAGAATAGGTATAAAAAATAAAGAAACTGTACAAAAGAGCAAAACTATTTGAACGAAAGAAAAAAATAAGAACAAACAAACAAGAACAAAATTACGAATAAAAACAAAAACAAACAAAGCGACACCAAGTACTTGAGCAAAAAAAAAAAAAAAAAAAAAAAATATATATATATATATATATATATATATATATATATATATATATATATATATATATATATATATATATATATATATATATATATATATATATATTACCACTTTATTCACAAAATATTAATCTCCAACGTATTAACACAACGCGCATGCGCCGTGGTGCTCTCGTGAACGCGGGTGTCTGTTTACTTCTCTCTTTCTCTCTCTCTCTCGTCGCAAATGTAAAGTGAAAGTAAGTTAGAGTTCGCCTGTCGCCATTTGAAGCAGGGAAAATACGAATACGATACGGAAAAACAGAGCTTTAAAGTGTTTAATAGAAACGTTTATGGAAGTTTAAGCAGGAATGTCCGTGTGTCTTTATGATGTTAAAGCTGGAGGATTTGAGAAGCTGTATCTTGTGAAAGTTTGATCGAGGTGAGTGTTCAGGTGTGTGACTTACGTCTCGGTTACGTATGTAACCCTCGTTCCCTGAGGAGGGAACGGAGACGTACGTTAGTGACTAACGAATGGGGGTTTCGCTTAGAAGCCAATCATCTCCGAGAATTCAACAGCGCCCAATGGCAGTGCCAATGCCATGGGCATGCGAAATTTGCATGTGTAACTTCGCCCCACCTCGTGGGTATATAAGGAAGTACGCTGGCAACATCGCATTATGTTACTGCTGCAGGAGCCAAGACTGAACTCCGCGTTCCAGGCAGCACAGCTGACGTGGCAAAGGAAACGTACGTCTCCGTTCCCTCCTCAGGGAACGAGGGTTACATACGTAACCGAGACGTTCCCTTTCGTTCAGTCACTACGACGTACGTTAGTGACTAACGAATGGGGGTTCCAATACAACAACGCCACTCAGCTGTCATCCAGTGCCCTGCGTAAGTGTGAGTACCCTGTCGTAAGACTAGTACGGACGAAGGACTCCCACTTATCACAGGATTACCAAGGTACACTGGGAAGCATATCCCAGTGAGGAAATGCCAAGATGCCTACCCGTAGGGAGGGCTTAAGAACACACATATGACCCGCTAAGGGCTGCATATGGAAGATCTCTAGGGTACCAGCCGAAGGTGGATTTTTAACCCTAGGGGCGGCAGGGACTTGCCAAGGGAAAGACACCTGCTCGCTGAGGAGGCTTACGGTGGAAATACTCGTGTGGGGGTCGCCGGAGGGGAACCATGCACACGGAGCACCTGGCCGGACATGAGGGTCTGGGCTCGAAAGGGCAGACTGAACTGATGTCGGCGTAAGCAGTGCTGGAGGAGCTCAGGGCTCTCGGGGAGCTCACCTGAGGGAAAATATCGCACGTATCCAGTCCTTGGAGTGGGATGGCGAGCAAGCGAAGACACCTGAGCCTGGCCCATTACCGGCCACCCGTAGGGGCGAGTACATAGTTGGACACTGGCTCCACTCGGAGATTGTAGAATCTGGCGAATGTGTTGGGTGTCGCCAAGGGGACATGGTCGACCTTGCTGCTGGTAAGCCAAAACAATGGTGTCCACTATCCAGTGAGACAACCTCTGCTTTGAGAGAGCACTTCCCTTCCGCTCTCCACCATAACAGACAAAGAGCTGGTCTGAGGTCCTGAAACATCGCGTACTGTCTACATAGGCGCGGAGAGCGCGTACTGGACAGAGCAATGCCAAGGCTGGGTCTGCCTCCTCCAAAGGCAGCGCTTGCAGGTTCACCACCTGATCTCGGAACGGAGTGGTGGGAACCTTGGGCACATATCCGGGCCGGGGTCTCAGGATCACGTGAGAGTTAGCCGGCCCGAACTCAAGGCACGCCTCGTCAACCGAAAATGCTTGCAGGTCCCCGACCCTCTTAAGCGAGGCCAATGCGGTCAGCAAGACAATAACTTAATCTCAGCCGACCGCAAAGGCTCAAAGGGAGGCCTCTGCAGAGCACTTAAGACTACTGAGAGGTCCCAAGAGGGAACGAGAGGAGAGCGAGGAGGATTCAGTCTCCTCGCCCCCCTCAGGAACCTGATGATCAGGTCGTGCTGACTTACCTTTTTGTCTCCCAGGAGATCGTGGTAGGCAGATATTGCGGCCACATACACTTTAAGGGTGGAAGGAGACAGCCTTCGCTCCACCCCCTCCTGGAGAAACGAAAGCACGGACCCGATCGGGCATTTCCAGGGGTCTTCTTGGCGGGAAGAACACCATGTGACGAAGAGGTTCCACTTCAACGCATAGAGACGTCGCGTAGACTCAGCTCTAGCGGAAGTGATGGTAGCGACCACCGCAGGTGGAAGACTACTCAAACCTGCCGCGTCCCGTCCAGAAGCCACACGTGGAGCTTCCAGAACGCTGGACGCGGGTGCCAAAAGGTGCCCCGTATCTGAGTGAGGAGGTCCGGTCTCAGAGGAATAGGCCAGGGAGGGGCTGTCGCAAGGAGTAGAAGTTCTGGGAACCAGGTCTGGCCGTGCCAATACGGGGCGACCAACATGACCTGCTCCTTGTCCTCCCTGATCTTGCACAGTACCCGTGCAAGGAGGCTCACTGGGGGAAACGCATACTTGCGTAGCCCTGGCGGCCAGCTGTGCGCCAGTGCATCCGTGCCAAGGGTGCCCTTGGTCAGGGAATAATACAGGGAGCAATGGGAAGAGTCCTGGGAGGCAAACAGATCTACCTGTGCGTCGCCGAACCGTTCCCATATCAGCTGGACCGTCTGGGGGTGGAGTCTCCACTCTCCGGGGAGAGGCTGAATCCGTGAGAGCTCGTCGGCTGCACAGTTCAGGTCTCCCGGGATGTGGACAGCACGAAGGGACCTCATGCGCTTCTGACTCCACAAAACGAGATGGCGGGCGAGTTGAGACATACGGCGGGAGCGTAGACCGCCCTGGTGGTTGATGTACGCTACTACGGCCGTGTTGTCTGTCCTGACTAGTACATGTTGACCCCTCAGCAAAGCTCGGAAGCGGTGCAGGGCGAACCGTACTGCCAGTAACTCGAGGCAATTGACATGCAGAAGGCGCTGGGGTCCTGTCCAGGAGCCCGCGGCTGCTTGTCCATTGCACATGGCACCCCAGCCCGTGGATGATGCATCTGTTGATACAACAACATGCCTGGAAACTCGTTCTAAGGACACTCCGGTCCGTAGAAAGCTGAGGTTCGACCACGGGGTGAGAGTCTGTAAGCAGGCCCGAGTCACTTGTACCCGGAGCGTGCCAGACCGCCATGCCCATCTCGGGACTCGATCGCGTAGCCAGTGCTGAAGCGGTCTCATATGAAGCAATCCAAGCGGCGTCACCGCGGCTGCAGATGCCATATGCCCCAGGAGCCTCTGAAATAGTTTCAGTGGAACCGCACTCTTGCCCTCGATTTGACGAAGGGAAGTCAGCAGAGACTGCGACGTGGCACATGGCAACCGAGTCGATATCCATACCGAGAAAAGAGATCCTCTGCGCGGGGCAAAGTTTGCTCTTCTCCCAGTTGACCCGAAGGCCCAGACGGGCTAGGTGATGGAGCACCAAATCTCTGTGTCCGCAAACCTGCTCTCGAGAGTGACCCAGTATGAGCCAGTCGTCGAGGTAGTTCAGGATGCGAACCCCGTGCTGCCGAAGGGGCGCAAGGGCTGCCTCGGCAAACTTCGTAAAGACGCGAGGGGACAGAGATAGCCCGAATGGTAGAACTGCGTACTGATATGCCCGCCCCTCGAAAGCAAACCGTAGGAGCGGTCTGTGTCGAGGTAGAATGGAGACATGGAAGTAGGCGTCCTTCAGGTCGATCGCTGCAAACCAATCGTCTGGACGAACGCATTCGAAAAGGCATTTCGCTGTCAACATCTTGAACGGAAACCGGTGAAGATAATGGTTCAAGACGCGCAGGTCCAGGATCGGTCGTAGCCCACCGGTCTTTTTGGGTAGAATGAAGTACGGGCTGTAAAACCCGGAATTCATCTCGGCTGGAGGGACAGGTTCGATCGCACCCTTCGCCAGTAGGGTGGCAATCTCCGCTCGCATGACGGGGGCATTGGCCCCGATCATAGTGGAACGGACTCCCCGGAAGCAGGGAGGAACCTGCGCGAACTGAATCGCGTAGCCGCGCCTGATGGTCCGCGCGACCCAGCCCTGGAAGCTGAAGCCAGACTCCCAGAAACTGTGCCAGCGGGGTCATACGGAGTACAGACGTACCCGGTGTGGGCTTGCAGCGATGCAGCGTCACCGGCCCGGACATGGGAGGCTGAGGGGCGTCCCGGTGCGGGGGCACGGTTGACTGCTGCATCCTGACAGAGGAGACCAGGGAAGGACGCACGTTCCACTGGGGTCTGCTCTGCCAGGAGGCTGGCGACAGAGTGGGATGCGAGTGGTGGGACCCGTGGGTGGCGCGCACCGTCATCACCGGACTCTGTGGGCTCAGGGATGGGAGTGTTAATTCTTTCTTTGACCAAATTAGGGTGCTGCTGACCCGTGGGCCAGCAGCTGAACAAAGGATTCTCCCCCGGCCCTCCACCGGGGGAAGGAGTGGTCCTGCTACCATCTCCTGGAAAGAATACTCCATCCCTGAGCCATCCGTCTCAGGAACGCCGCTTGGCCTGGCGTTTAGCGGGGCGCGGGGCGGGCTGAGCGGATTGTGACGCCTTCCTTCGGCGACCTCTGCCACCCGGCCCGGGTGAAGGCTGCTGCTTTGGCCGGGCGGGAGGGGCGGGAGCCTTAGGAGGGCGTCCTCGGCGTGGAGCAGACTGAGGCGACTGTGCCGGCGGCTGGGTGGAGGCAGCAGCTGGCCGCCGGGGCAGTACATGTTTGATAGCCTCAGTCTGCTTCTGGGCGATTGAGAACTGTTGGGCAAAGTCCTCAACCGCCCCGCCGAAGAGGCCGGCCTGGGATATGGGGTCATCGAGGAACCGCAGCCATAAGTGACGCTCCTGGACCACGTTTGTGGACATCACTTGACCCAGGGAGCGTGCGGTCACCTTCGTCGCCCGGAGAGCGAGGTCGGTGGCGGCACGCAGCTCATTTAAGAGCCCCGGATCAACTCCACCCTCGTGCATGTCCTTGAGGATCCTGGCCTGGTAGACCTGAAGGATCGCCATGGCACGCAAAGAAGCGGC